>NC_064852.1:100520253-100600253 GCF_024139225.1 Suncus etruscus
AATTGAGAAGGAAAAATTGAGTCATGCAAATTAATCAGTCCTAGTCTTAATGAAGAAGAGATACCGAAAGACTGAGTTTAAGGAAGAAAAGTGTAGTCAAATAGTTAAATATAGCTCATAGTAATGTTGGATCTATCATCAAAAACCTGTAGGTTTTTAAAGTTCTTTCTTACAAGAGTAGAAATGATAAGTATTTTTTAAAAGTGTATTTTAATAAGAAAAGAGGTTGAGTAAATGAAATGAGTTGCTCAAATTAACATCTCAAATATCTACAAATCTCAGAAATATTTCTGAATGTATTTATCATATTATACACAATCATCATACAAACAAATTCAAAACATATTCATACAAAACATATTCTTATCTGTATAAGTTAAATATTTATATCAACTTTTATATAAAAATGAAGAAAATATTTTTTTACAGGTGCGAAGTTAGAAATGTCTTCACCAGAATCCAAGGATCTTGTGCCCTTTACTAGAGAGTCTCTTGAACAGATTAAACAGCATATTGCTAAAAAACATGGTGAGGAACACAAAGAAGATTTAAAGCCAAATGATAATTTGAAAGTTGGAAAAGAGCTTCCATTGGTTTATGGAACTCTTCTTCAAGAAATGGTATCTGAGCCCTTGGAAGATGTGGATCCATACTACAAGGATAAAAAGGTAAAGAATATTTCAACTTGTTGGCACTGAGTTTTAATTTTAACAAAAGTTAAATTAAATGGAAAATTTTAACTATAAAATTGGATAAGAAATTTCACACATACTGAGATATTTTAACAGAACTGACTACCTGGTAATTTGTTTGGGTTTACTTTACTTTGTATAGTCTATTCTGTTATGCTTTAAAGCAGTTTAAGAGTCTATACCATTGTGCTTTAATGCAGATTTCTTGGTGTATAGGAGCACTGGTTTCCTAAAATTATTTTCAAAATATCTATAGAAAATTTCTATGATGCAATAATTTTAAATGTTTAACTCGATAACCTGACAGTATTTGAGAAAACAGTCAATCTATATTTTGTATTGTTTTCATTTATTTATACATTCACATTTTAGCCAGAGAATGAATTGAGAAGCCTAATAAATATTTCAACAGTCCCAGAACAAACACAGAATAATAAAAACAGGAATAGTCTCAAGAGAAGCAGGGCTCTATTTAGAAAGAAAAATTTAGAAAAACATCTTCATTAAGGAAATTAAAATTAAATTATGACCTAGAAAACATTTCCTATTTTAACAATACAAAGGGGAGGTCTATGAAGCAAACAGAAGAGATTAAGTCTGAAATAAGGAAGAGACAAAGCATTGATTAAAATGAAACCCTACAGATGTGTTGCAAATTTCTGAAATAAAATGCTTATGATTGTTTGGAAGAGAGATTCAAAAGTTTATATAGAAGCAAGCAATCCAGTCTCAAATTTAGAGGTTTAATTATAGGAAGTTTTGATGGAGATACAAACAATAGAAGAAAGAGTGAGAATTGAAGACTAGCTAAAACAAAGTGTTCAGCTGGAAGAATAATGTTATTAACAAAACAGATAAAAATGTGGACAAAATATAATTTAATATTATTGGACAGCATTCACTGGCACTAGCAAATTGATGAAATGGGAAATATTTAAAGTCTAGACACGCACACACACACACACACACACACACACACACACACACACACACCGCCTCAGTATTTCTGTTAGCCTCCATATGCATTATGTAACTTCAGCTGTAAAACACTGATAAAAATCAGGGCTAAAGAGATAATGCAGTTAATAGAGTATTTGTCTTGCACTCAGCCAACCCAAGTTTGATCCCCAGCATGTCATATGATCCTTTTATTCAGTGCCAGGAGTGATTCCTAAATTCAGTTAGGAATAAATCCTGAGCATCACAGGATGTTGCTCCAAAACAAAAGAGGGAAAAATATAAAAATCTGGTAAAATCTTGAAAACACTGTAGTGAAAATGTCATCTTCCTAATGATTTCAATGTCTAAATTGACTGGTTGCACATAAATTATATATTGTGTGACATCTGAGATTGTTCTAGAAAATATCCTGAAATCATATTTTTAGTAAACAAATCTAGAATATTTTTTTCTTGGATTTAAAATGGAAGAAAAATAACTATGACACAAACAAAAATTTCCAGAGATTCTAACTATGGAAAGTTATATCATAATTTAATTTCATTTAGACTCTAAATTTTAGAGCATACATTGATAAAATAGCTATTAGTATATATTTGCATACTTCCTACAAACATTTACTATAGGTTTATGTAATATAAATACAAATATACCATGTTAACATCTCTGTAAGTATACAGTATAAAAACATTATAGAATATAGTAGAGTATATTTATATTACTATGTTATAATATCCAGTATTATGGTACATTATACTTTATTAAGTACTCTTACAGAACATTACTGTAACATCCCAGTAGCAGAATAAAACATTGTTTTTCTCTTATTCTCCTCTCTCTCTTTATCAGAGTGTTTATGCTATTATATGTTTCAGTTCTCTACAAATACTGCTGTATTTTGATCTTATTAATATTACTATTCATTTATGCACAAACCACAATAAGTGATTTTTCCGAATAGAAATGCATACATAGAAAAGTTATATATCGGGCCCGGAGAGATAGCACAGCGGCGCTTGCCTCGCAAGCAGCCTATCCAGAACCTAAGGTGGTTGGTTTGAATCCCGGTGTCCCATATGGTCCCCCGTGCCTGCCAGGATCTATTTCTGAGCAGACAGCCAGGAGTAACCCCTGAGCACTGCCGGGTGTAACCCAAAAACCAAAAAAAAAAAAAAAAAAGAAAAGAAAAAAAGAAAAGTTATATAGATGTGGGTGCACAAAAATTAAAAAATAAAAATATATATACATTTTATTGTATATACCAGGTATTAAAATGTGCCATTTCTTATCATTTTCTGATCACTTTTTGTTTTATTGCATTTTTATTCCAACATATTAATTTTACCATGTATAAATTTTGGGTTTATACAGTTAACATATAAGTTAATTATAAATTAATTATAAGTTAATGATAAATACATGCATGTGAATTCATATATAGATATATGTGAAGTTATACATAGATAACTACTAATTGTTATTGTAATATTTCTTTGAATCGCATTAGTTTTGCCATAATAAGTTCACATTTTATTTGCTTTAAAATATGGTTAGAATATTTTTTAAAATATTTTCTATAATATGATCTCATTACATACATCTTCACACATCATTTTGTTTTCTTCCCATTGCAATACTTCTTCAGGAAGAGTTGAGTATGATTTTGTGGCAAATGACTTTCTTAGAACAATGACCAAATGAAAAACAATTAGGTCTAATAACTTCCATTTCTGAAATAAAAGGCAAAAATTCTTTCATTTGATTTAAAGGTATGTCAGAATGTAAGAAAAGCAATCAGATTTCTCAGAATTCATAACTAAATTATCACTGACTATATGTTACATATTTATGTTATTATAGTGTTTAGTTCCATCTCATTTTTACACCTTTACAGATTTTTATGATTTTGAATAAAAACAGAACAATCTTCAGATTCAATGCCTCCTGGTGTACATTGTCTCCTTTCAGTCCAATTAGAAGAACAGCTATTAAGATATTGGTACATCCATATCCTTTTATATTGACTAGACTATTCTAATACAATGTAATTTTTTGTTCAAATATTGTCTGTGCCATATTTTTCTTTTAAAGTAATATCTATAAAGTGTTATACATTTTAAAAATACCTGTAAAATATTAATTGTATACATAATGTTAGTTAAAATGAACATTTTAACAAGAAATATTTTATATTTTACTAATAACGGAGCTTGCCTGTTTTGAAAATACCCTTTAAAGCAACATTTCGATATATGACACTTTATCTTTCCCCATTAACACATAAATACAGAATTGCATCCACACTGTAATGTTGGCTCAGTAGCATTCATTATTTAAATAAAAACTTTTGTCAAGGCAACATTTTATTAAGACATAGTTTTACTCAAAAGATAACTTGAGTGGTCGGGGAATGTGGCTAAGTGTAAACAATTGTTTTTCTATGTGTAAAGTTCTGTTTCAAGCTTTAGTAAGTAAAATAACGATATATATTGAAAAAATATTAAATGTGCATATATTTCTAAAATGTAATGGTAATATTTGGAAATATTATAAATATTTATAAAATAGTTTTCCATTGCTGCAGTTTGAGGATAATTAAACTTAACCCAGAATTTGGGGATTGAATCCCCCAACATAAATTTAAATTGGGGAAGGAACATTGAGATTTTCAGAACTTGAATTCTTCTCTATTTACCTAAGGACAACTGTAACAATGAATAAAATGGAAATATTGGTATTATTTTCTTAACATACTTAAGCAGTCAATCCAAAAGTAGTCATTTGGAAAAACCAAGCTAATTCTTTTCTGCTTAAATTATGGAAAGGACATGAGATTGACAACCTTAAATTTTCAGGAATCTGGGACAAAACTCAGTGATGAGATCCTTACCACTTCCCTGACAAAAAGGAAAGGTTGGGAGGAAGGAAGGAAGGAAGGGAGGAAGGAAGGGAGGAAGGAAGGGAGGAAGGAAGGAAGGAAGGAGGGAGGGAGGGAGGAGGGAGGGAGGGAGGGAGGGAGGGAAGGAAGGAAGGAAGGAAGGAAGGAAGGAAGGAAGGAAGGAAGGAAGGAAGGAAGGAAGGAAGGAAGATAAAAGGAATTAAGAAGGGAAATAATGAAGGAATGAAGTGAGGAAAGGGTCGAAGGAAGGAAGGCACAGAGAGAGGAAGGAAGAAAGGAAGGAAGGAAGGAAGGAAGGAAGGAAGGAAGGAAGGAAGGAAGGAAGGAAGGAAGGAAGGAAGGAAGGAAAGTAGAAAGGTAATGAGGGAGAAAGGAGAAAGTAAGGGATGTAGAAAGGTAATGAAAGAGGAAGGAGAGAAGGAGGGAAGGAGGGAAGGAGGAGAGGGAATAAAGGAAGAACGGGAAGGAAGAGGAAGAAATTAAGGAAGAGAGGAAGTATGAATAGAAAAAAGGGAAGGAGCGAGAGAGGGAGTAAGGAAAGTTGAAAGGTAATGAGGGAGGAAGGAGGAAGGAAGGGAGGGAGGGAGAGAGTAAGGAAAGTTGAAAAGTAATGAGGGAGGAAGGAGGAAGGTAAATAGGGAGGGAGGGAGGAAGGAAAAGGAAGGAAGGGAGAGAGGGAGGAAGCAAAAAAGAAGGAAGGGAGGGAGGAATTAACGAAGGAAGGAAAGGAGGGAGGGAGAAGGAAAGAAGGAAGGAGGGAAGGAAGGAAGGAAGAAAGGAAGAAAGGGGGGAAGGAAGGAAGGAAGGAGGGAAGGAAGGAAGGGAGGGAGGAAGGGAGGGAGGGAGGGAGGAAAAGAGGAAAGGAGGGAGGGAAGAGGAAAGAAGGGAGGAAGGGAGGGAAGGAGGGAGGAAGGGAGGGAGGAGGAAAAGAAAAGAAGAAAGGCAGGACTGTTGGTATTGTTTTGTGAGATCTAGATAAATACAGTTTTAAGGTCTAGTTGTAGTTTTTGTACCTTTTGAGACAATATTTGCTATTCTTTCTTATTTTACTGTTTCATTTGCCAGATTCTATTTCTTTATTATGTGGATTTAAAGAATATTCAATAATTTGAGGTGTTAGCTTTTTATTAGTTTGTTTACATGTCACTAAAGCAAAAACTAAAGGCACAGTTGTTCAAATATCTCTAGCTACCTTTAGAATGGTTAGATATTTAGGTGCAGGTCATTGTGGTTGTGAAACTCTTTCTACCAAGATCTGTTTCAGAGAGAGTTTTGTGGTGTGATTTGTACACCATTTGATTAAATATGGATCCAGGACAAGTTGTCATTCTGAAGCTTAGCCAAAGGGAATCAATTGGACAATAAAACTGTGCTAAAGCTGACATAAACTGACACAAGACATTGTTCCCATTACTTATACTGGAGTTCCTGGTGTAAGAAGTCTTCAGGTGCATGCATGGCATCTATACTTGCTCTAAATTGGCAGTCAGCCACATTAAGTGTGATGCCTATCACAAAGGGAAGAAAATAGGATTATTTTCTGTAGTCACAACTGTAATGTATTTTTGTACTGTAGATTATTTTTTTCTGAAAATATATTTGAAAAGATAAATCTTGGGCCCGGAGAGATAGCACAGCAGCGTTTGCCTGGCAAGCAGCCGATCCAGGACCAAAGGTGGTTGGTTCGAATCCCGGTGTCCCATATGGTCCCCTGTGCCTGCCAGGAGCTATTTCTGAGCAGACAGCCAGGAGTAACCCCTGAGCACCGCTGGGTGTGGCCCAAAAACAAAAAAAAAAAAAAAAAAAAAGATAAATCTTAATCTCATTGTTTTTCAATAACATTTGCATTTTGTAATTTGAAAAACTTGCCATCTAATATGTATATATAAATATACTATAGACACATATTTTAAGTATTATTATTATACATTACTCCTTAACCGTGTGCTACCTTATTTCGACTGTTCATTTTAATTAGTGTCCTGATCGACTGCACATTTATGACTATGACTGGCGGGCCAGAATGGCTACTAACATTACAGTAAGTTTTAAAACTTGACCATTTATCATCTGTTATAAAGATATATTTGTTATATTGTAATACAGTACTTTATATATTATACATTATACATTTTATCATATAATAATTACATATTCATATTTAATGTTTATACATGTATATTTTGTGAGGCTCTGAGCAGTGCTCGGGAGGTTGAGAGTCAATTTATGGAACTACTCAGCCATCTGGACAAGATGGCTCAGCAGAAGTCCCAAGATTCACCTAGGCTTGCCCGGAGTGATTCTTGAACACAAAACCAGGAATAAGCCCTGAGTACCATTTGGTACAGCCCCCAAACCAACAAACAAAAAACAAAAATAAAAGAAAAGTTCTCCAAATGCAGTGTTATGCCCCCAAATGCACTGACACCTCAGTGGTGTCCAGGGCTACCCTGTACAATGTGTGAAGATCATTCAGTGCCTGCAATTAAACCAGGGTCCTTCTCATGCAAATTGTGCTCTCTTAACTTGCTGTCACCTCTCATCAATCTCAATATTTATATTTTATATGCAATATTCACTTTACATGTTCATAAATGATAATTAGCCCCTTTAACAATTTTTTCTTTTTCAATATTCATATTGGATTTTGAATGCTTTTATTTTTCAACATGTCAAGTTAACACAGTTTAAAATTATTTTGTGGGGTTTGAGCCACACATAGCTCTGCTCAGGAGTTACCCAGGTTCTGTGCTCCAGGGACATTCCTGGCCATACTTAGGAGACACTATGGGATGGCAGGAATCGAATCTGGGTGAGCTACATGTAAGGAAAATGATCTATCCACTGTCTATCACTCTGGCCCAAATTAACATATTATAATTTTTGGTTCATGTGTAAGATTTCCTGAAAGTTAGGCATTGTATTTATTTATTTATTTATTTATTTATTTATTTATTTATTTATTTATTTATTTTGTTCTTTGGCTATACCCTACTGTTCTCAGAGATAACTCCTAGTTCTGTGTTCAGGGATCCCTCCTGACAGTACTGGGAGTGCTGGGGCATATGGAACCAGAGATTAAATTTAGGTTAGCTACTTGCAAGACAAGCCTTACCCACTGTATTATCCCTTCTACTTCCTAATAAATAGTAATATAATAAATAGTAAATATGTTTGAGAATTTGAGTTGATTTCTTTTGCTTTATGTTTTAATTATATTTCCTGAGGAACAGGAATAGTTTTTATTTGCATTGAGTTACAATGATAAAAAGATGCATTTACTTTTCTAGGAGGGAAAGCTTTCTTGATGCTATCTCTAAACTTTATTTGCTTTTGGGCCACATCCAGCTGCACTCAGGGGTTACTTCTGGCTCTGCACTCAAAAATCACTCCTGGCAGGCTGGGGGACCATATGGGATGCCTAAAATCAAACCTGGGTCCGCCCCAGGTCAGCCACATGCAAGGCAAACCCCCTACCGCTGTACTATCTCTCCAGCCCCTATATCTAAGTTTTGATCTTAGAACACAGAGAATTTGGTTAATATAAACAATATTGAGTCACTAATAAGTCACTGTATATGCATACAGCAAAGTATTAAATTTTGGAGTTTCAACTAAAAAGGCTAAGATTGTTGTGTTGAATGCAGTTAAACCTGACTCTACCCCTGGAATCAATCACAGCATTGGACAGTCTTCAAGCTTTGCCAAAAGTGACCCTTAAGCACAGAGCCAAGTGAGCTCCCAGAGCACTTTGGGTGTGGCCCAACTTCCACTCTATTCCCCAAAAATTTTACCTTGGATTAGACTTCCTCCCTCCTCTATACACCCCCTCCCTCCCTCCCTCTCTCCCTCCCTCCCTCCCTTCTCCCTCCCTCCCTCCTTCTCCCTCCCTCCTTCCTTCCTTCCGTCCTTCCTTCCTTCCTTCCCTCCTTCCTTCCTTCCTTCCTTCCTTCCTTCCTTCCTTCCTTCCTTCCTTCCTTCCTTCCTTCCTTCCCTTCCTTCCTTCCCTCCCTCCTCCCTCCCTCCCTCCCTTCCTCCCTCCACAACCAGCTGTTCTCAAGACTACCTTCTGTCTCTATGCTCAGGAAACACTTCTAGTGGGCTTTGACCTTATGTGATAGGGATAGCATCCAGGTAAGCAGTTTGCAAGGCAAGAGCCCACTTTCTAGTCTCTGGTTCAGCACTTTTGAAAAAAAAAATTATTAATCAAACATTTTGGTTAATGCCATAAATATACCCATCTTAAAGGCCCTAATAAAATCCTATTCTATGGTTTTATTTGTGTAAATATGTGTCATAAGAATAGGGACTAAATGCCTATTCATAATTAAGGTTCTAATTCATCACACCTGATCAAGTATAAATTCTACACTTAATCAAAGCCATTCAGGGATAAATAGCAACAAAAAGTACAATAAAAATATTTGCTGGATATGAAATATAAACATATGTTATCTGTGGATGAAGAAGTAGGGGGAGAGATTGAAAATCACCAAATGACAGAGAGAGGATCTTTATATCACTTGATTTATCTAAAACTTGATTCAAAATGTTGGAATAAAAGCAAAGGTACATAAAGTTTGAACCAACATACTCTAATGAATCAATCAGCTTCTTGGGATCCACAGGAGGTGGATAGACTACTTCATCAATATGTTTTCGATTGCAATAAGCATATGCTGTTGCTACATGCATAAATACTTCCAAATTTTTCATTTGTTGTGCAAGAAGAATAAGTTGTTGTGTAGCAATTACATTTAACTGAACAGCATCTCTGGTAAAAGAAAGTAACAATAAAAAATTAGGAACTACAAAAAAAGAAAAAAGAAAAAGAAACATCTTGTGCATGCTCTATTTGATTGGTTTGTGATTAGATTATCATAGAAATGCTATTTCAGTAGTGTATTATTCTCCAGTAAAATATTTCTATGAAAATATTTTTGCAGCAAAACTTTGCTTGGAATTTACGTTTTTGAAATAATTATAAAAATTGCAGCAAGAGGCATCGGGCTAGGATCTTTCTATTTCTTTGGTGATCCATGGACCTGGCTTGATTTCATCATAACTTTGATTGAGTGAGTATTTCTTTAGGCTGCAAATGTTTTAATATCTTAAAAACTGAATGGTGTTGGCTCATTATAACAAAGTTTTTTTTTAGCTGTGACTCTTCAAATAAGAATTCAAAAATTTATAGCATAGGGAGTTTCATTAGGCATTAAGTACAAACCAAACTTTTATGACATCAGCAATAAAAATGAAAGAAGTAGAATTTTTTCTACTTTTCTGTTGTCTACGAAAGTACTATAGGTTAATTTTTATACTTAAAAGTAATTTTTTTATTGAGCAGAAAATTTTAGGAAGAGTTAGGAGAAAATTCTAGCTTATTTTTTATTAAGTCTAATCTCTTTAAACTATTAAGTATACTAGATTTAAAAGGCATTTTACAGGCACACATACTTTGCTATGTTTATATATTTATTTAATGCCCATGTTTTATGTATAAATTTTATGCTCTAGGATATAACCACTGGTAGCAAACTACTGTTAAAATATTATTTTACATACATATTTTGGATATCCTTTTTAAATATATATATAGCCCTTATAAAGAATATAATCATTGCCATTTAAACAATAAAAATAGTAGCAAATGTCTTTGTAATTATTATCACTATAACTTCTATGATGTTGTTACTGTTAACTTATACTTATTTTGTCATAATATGGGTCTTATTATAATCTACACATTTAAAATAAAAGCCTCATAATTGAAAATTATTATCCCCATCTTACTTTTGAGGTAACTATAGCAAGAATGATTAAGATTGTTCTGTTACATAGGCAGATAGGCAGAGGGGTAACAGAGTCTGAACCCATAACTCCCATATACCACTTCTTTACTGTAATCACCATTACTCATCTTCCGCATCATGATGACCATAAACAAAATCATCATCATCATAAGTTTATATAACTTAAATAAAGCATATTTATTTTTCTTAGTTTATCTTTTTGATAAAATACTCCAGAGGATAATAAGAATTTAAGATAATCAAAAATGTAAGTCACACTTTATGTACTGTAGTAATTTTTATATTTTAATAATAACAAAACTCTTTATAAAATGAGATTTTAAAATCAAGGGAAATATTTGATACTGTTTTGATAAGTTCTTAAGAATGTAAAGAGCTAATGATAAATATTATAAACTTAATGATTTCTAAATAATTTTATTGATTTCCGCAGAATAGGAACATATGCATCTCATGGATTCTTTTCAGTATTCATAGTGATGAGAAATTTGAGAATTTTGAAAATCATTCCCTTAAACCAAGGTAAGAAGTAATAATTGAGTTACTTTGGTTTTACATACTTTCATGATTCACTTCAACAGCCATTATTGCTTACAGAAATGTGAAGCTGAACAATGTTTTTTTTTTTGAAATCAATGAATTATCTGATATTTAAATCTATTTTAGTCATTCCAGGAACCATGAGAAATAACATAGCATAACTGTTTTGTATTTGAGGTTGGCTCACTACTTATGGTAGCATACTCTAATGAGAATTCAAAATATAGTTTCTAGTTTTATTATTCATCTTTCTTATATATCAAATATAAACTTATAAAAATTCCCTTGGACTTTTAATTAAAGAAGTCTATTTGTATCTATCTTTTGTTTTCTTTTTCTCATTGCTTAAGGAAACCAAATGAACTGAACCTTGTAGATTAAAATAATAGATTCTTGGTGACCAGAACAACAGTACAATGGGTAGGGCTTTTGGATTGCATGCAGAAGACACAGTTTCAATTCTTCATACCCCAATGTTTCCCTGAGCCTTCTATGAGTAATCTCTGAGTTCACAGTTAGGGATAATCTCAAAGCACCTCCAACCATAGATAAAAGTGCTTGAATAAAATGTATCTTATATACTTGAATAAGGTGAGTTTCAATGTCACAAAATTGAAGGAGATTCTATTGAATAAGTTTAAGCTCTGACCAATAAAAGAAGAGAGCTTCCATCTAGCATTTTGAAGATATCACAGACTAATCACCAAATTCACCTAATTTGTTGAGTCTAAATAATACAGAAACAATTCCACTGAAAAAACGTTTTCTTTGGGGGGGCTGCTATGGATTGCAATTACTGTGAAAGAGTTGGGTCAATCAATTCAGGAGCAAGTATGATAATGCACATAATAAGATTCTTAGACAACTTTCATCTGTAGGAACACCATGAAGGAACTAATCCCACAATAAAATATGTAAACAATATTTTATTTAAAATGAACTATATTGGGATCAGAGCAATAGCACAGCAGGTAGGGCACTTGCCTTACACACAATGAACCTGGATTTGATCTCAGGCAACCATATGGTTTTACAAGTCCACCAGGAGTGATTCCTGAGTGCTGAGCCAGGATATGGTTCCAAAATCAAAAGAAAAAAGAAAAATAAATAAAATGCACTATAACTTAATAAAAATCCCTTAATGATAAAAGAAACTAAAGTTACAAAGGAAAGGTCAAATTTTGCACTGGTTCCATAATTTTAAACAAAGATGTATACTTAGACATATTCAGACATTATAAATTGTTTTAACTAGTAAAAATTAATTATAAAATATATGTTTCAAAAACCATACAAGGAATACAACAGAAGAACTCTATGTACTGAGTATGTATATGCTTTTCATATAAGAATCCTGGGTTCAATTCCTAGAGATGTGTTCCCTGCGTTTTTTAAATTGTGACCCCCTAACCTTGAGCCAAAAATAGCCCTCAAAAACTGCTGGGAACCAAACTAAGGATATTCAGGTATAACACAATTTATCTTATCCTTATATTATTTCTCTGACCCCAATTCTTAGACCTCTTGATATAGTTAAATATTAAGATAGAGCAAAGTTTCATAATTTAAGTTGAGTGTAAGCATAGAAGGAGGAGTTGTAGCAATAGTAGAGTGGCTAATGCATGCAATTAACCTGGATTTGATCCCTGGCATCCCACATGGTGCACTGTGCCCCACCAAGAGTGGTCCCTGAGTACAGACTGAAAAAACACAAACAAAGCAACCCTTAGACTATGAAAATTATGATGTTTACTTATGGGAAAAGAGGGAAGCAGAAGCAGGAGGAATGGTTAACAGGAATCATTTTGATAATAAGATGACACTAAAACTCTTAGTGATGGTGTGGTAACATTATTATGCATTAAAAGTTTGAAGATTTACTTCTGAAATTTATAGTATAAATCAATGTGAAGTCAACAAAATTTTTTACAAAAAAATACGGAATTAAAAATTCATACTCAAATAAATAGTGTAGCTAGGTCAAAAACTCTTCATTATCTTAAGAAAAACTGGGGAAAAAAAGAAAACTGATATGGGACTAGAGAAATATGAAAAGTTTGATTATTTCCTTATTCTATATAAAAGTATAATTTTACTCTTGCTATATCTAATAGATATTATTGGAGAGTTTTTTTTTTTTTGGGGGGGTCACATCTAGCAGCACTCAGGCGTTACTCCTGGCTCTGCTCTCAGAAATAGAAAACAAAACAAGGGGCTGGAGAGATAACACAGTAGTAGGGCATTTACCTTGCACGCAGCCTATCAGAACAGACCCTGGTTTGATTCCTGGCATCCCATATGGTCCCCCATACCTGCCAGGAGTGATTTCTGAGCGTAGAACCAGGAGTAATCCCTGAGTGCCGCCAGATGTGACCTCAAACCCCCCTTCCCAAAGAAAGGGAGCTAGAGAAAGAAAAAGAAAGACAGACGGAAGGAAGGAAGGAAGGAAGGAAGGAAGGAAGGAAGGAAGGAAGGAAGGAAGGAAGGAAGGAAGGAAGGAAGGAAGGAAGGAAGGAAGGAAGGAAGGAAGGAAGGAAGGAAGGAAGGAAGGAAGGAAGGAAGGAAGGAAGGAAGGAAGGAAGGAAAAGCATGAGAAGAATTTAAAAATTAAAAAAGCGGGCCGGGCGGTGGCGCTCGAGGTAAGGTGCCTGCCTTACCTGCGTTAGCCTAGGAGACGGACCGCGGTTCGATCCCCCGGCGTCCCATATGGTCCCCCAAGCCAGGAGCGACTTCTGAGCGCATAGCCAGGAGTAACCCCTGAGCGTCACCGGGTGTGGCCCAAAAACCAAAAAAAAAAAAAAAAAAATTAAAAAAGCATATCTAAAAATAAAATCGATTTGTAGAAATAAAATATCCGGTTAAATTTTGATTAGTGGAGACCTTAATATTACATCCAAATAAATTGACTATTTGCACAAATGCTGTATATAAGCTAAATAATGGGTAAAGTAAACTACTGCACTCTTTCAGGCTATTTCTTCATTGTATTCCAATGAGCTCTTTTACTCTGTTTTCTGAATTGAGTTTGCTCAATGCACGAATTAGCAAAATAGATACACCTAAATAAAACCTTTATTAAAATTGAATTTTTGTTTTCGTTTTGTTTTTGTTTTTGAGTCTCACCCGGAAGCACTCAGGTTACTCTTGGCTCTACACTCAGAAATCACTCTTGACAGGCTTGGGGGACCATATGGGATGCCGGGTTTCGAACTACCAACCTTCTGCATGCAAGGCAGATGCCCTACTCCGTGCTATCTCTCTGGCCCCTAAAATTGAATTTTTAATACGTACATCTTTTGCTATAAAGGCTGCCTACACATAACTATTTTGTGTGTTCTCACTCCATATTATTACTTAACTCCAATAATTTAATTATCAAAAATTGAAAAACTATTAGTAATGAACAGTGCTTATTAAAATAAATTTTTATTGCCTTGCCATGGGCTTATTATTTTTTGTATTTCAGGAACACAGATTCACAGCTTTATATGAATGAATATGCCTCACCCCAAATACTCCCAATGTTCCATTCACATTATAAGATTGACCCCTTTTTACCCTTTTTTTTCTATTCCTCTTCTTCCTTCCCTTTTTGACCAGCATGATTTTTGCAGTCTTTGAATCACTACTGTAATCTTTTAATAGCTTATTTGCTTTGGTTATTTATATTCCACAATGAATAAAAAATACAGCAATTTTCTTTCACATTTTTCCTGACTTATTTCACTATGCACAATCAACTCAAATTGTATTTTTATTAAATAAGGTACAGTTTTACCTTTTTTTTTAAATAACAGAATAGTATATTGAGTATATTTATTAGCAGGTATTTAGGTAGTATCTGTTGTCTTGGCCTAAAAATGGTTATGTTAATCCATTATATCATATTGTTTTGATATAAACTTATGGATGCAAATATATTTCTGAAATAGTATGCTTACAGAAAAATTATTAGAATTGTGTTTATGTACATTGCCTATTTCTGTTTACAAAATTTAGCCCTTTGTCAGACATAAGATGTGTAGATACCTTTTTCTATTTTATAGGTTGCCATTTTTGTAATGGTGATTTCTTTTGCTGTACAAAAGCATTTTAGTTTTAGATTATACCAATATCTTATTTTGCTTTTGTTTTCTTTGCTGTTGGAGTTGAATACCCAAAGACATCTTTATGGACAATCTGAATATTGCTACTTTTAAAGATGTTATGTTTTAACACTTGTGACCAGTTTTATTTATAATTCTAATAAGTATTAGTGATTGGATGAAATTAGTAACTAGTAGAATGAAAAAGCACAAGCACAAATAATAAATCTATAATTATGTATTTTAATTATTTTGTTGGGTATAATAAATTAAGATCAAGACATAAACCTCACAGATAATGTTGAATTCAATCATTAACAAAAATCTATCAATTTATATCAAGTATTCATTTACAATTGGAAAATTTTACCAATTCTACTAATAACTTTATTAATAAAAGTATTTTGGAATCAAAACAGCTCATTTCTCTTTTCAGGTATTAGATCTTTTGTAGAGATCCTGAATAAATGTGTGAGGAATCTTAGAGCTGTCATTATCCTAAATCTGCTTTTTCTGCACATATTTTCTATAATTGGGATGGATTTCTTCATGGGTCAGCTTAGGCATAAATGTTTGCGGTGGCCTCAAGAAAATGAAACTGAAAGCCTACACAACAAAACTGGAAGCCTATATCGTATTCGAGGTAAGAATCATATGTCAAAAAAAGGTTTCTATATGGTAAATTAGTCTTTACAGAAATACTAATAACCGTGACTAATTTCACCAGAAAAAATGTGTTATGCTCAAGTATTAATTTAGATCACTTTCATTTATTAGAAGAGCAAACTTCCAGGTTTAATTAAGTCATAGTTTATTCTTTACAGAATAAATATGGGCAAATGTTATTTGTAACTTCACCAGTACAGGATCTTTGTAATACTCTTTCTTCAATAAAGTGGTTTATTTAAAGTATAATAAAATGAAAGTTTACTAAATTTTTCTATATTAGTTATGGTCTGCAATGGAGACTGAAAAAGTAATACAGCATGTAAGGCATTTTCCTTGCCAGAGGGCAACTTGAGTTTAATTGCCCTCCTCCCACAGACACACACCTGATTTGATCCCGCCAAACACTGCAGGAGCGATCCTTGAGTGCAAGAGCCAGTAATAAGAATGAGCCAAGTGTGACCTACAAACTAACTACAAAAAAATAAAAAATCAGCATCATAGAAATTTATACTTTTTATTTCAATTACTGTTATTCATTTTAAACATGTTCAATTACATTTTGGTAATAATTAGGCTTAAATTGTCCACTGAAAATATTTTAGACTTGTAGACATAATGCTAGTGAATTACTTAATCTTTTATTCATAAATTCATTATAAACTTGATCACATATTTACCATAATCCTGCAGATGACATATAAATAATACCTGTATTAAACAAGTGTTAACTAACTTTCCTCCATCAATGTTTCTTAGTTACCCTCCCATTGCATTTTGGGGTTCCTGCTTAAAGAGTTGGTAGATATGTAGTTTAGGTATATAAATATAACATATCTCTACACTGTACAGTTTTATACTTTGAATTTGGTCAGATTTCCTGGCTCTACTACACTCAGGAATAATTCCTGGCAATGCATGAGGTGTGGTGGGGGGACCTTAAGGGATGCAGATGATTAAAAAAATGGTTGGGCCATGCTGACTACTGCGTCTTACACTTTGAACAAAGTTCACGGGAGTCTTAGAGACTAATGTTCCTCATAATGTTGTCTCCTTTCCTGCTAGTATAACATACAATATAGCCTCAAGAACTCTCTAATCTGTAAAATCTGATTCAGTACCTAGGCTATTAAGCTTTATCTCTGAAGGAAGCTTTTCTTGAATCTACAAGGGAAAGAAAATTAAACTTTTTCAGCACTGCTGGATAGTGTTGAATGAGGTGACAGTTTCAGGTAGCCAGTTTATCTTTCTTTGCTTAGAAAAAAAGTTCAATTAAGAAAAATAAAAGATGGGGCCCGCGAGGTGGCGCTAGAGGTAAGGTGTCTGCCTTGCAAGCGCTAGCCAAGGAAAGATCGTGACCTTGGTTCGATCCCCCAGCGTCCCATATGGTCCCCCCAAGCCAGGGGCAATTTCTGAGCCCTTAGCCAGGAGTAACCCCTGAGCATCAAATGGGTGTGGCCTGAAAAAACAAAAAACAAGAAAAAGAAAAGATATTTTTGCAATTATTCTCAGAGACAAAAGAGAGGAGGGCTGGAAGGTCTAGCTCACAACATGAAGCTCACCACAAAGAGTGATGAGTGCATTATAAATAACTACATTGAGAACTATCATAACAATGAATGAGTGAGGGAAGTAGAATGCCTGTCTAGAGCACAGCAGGGGTGGGGTGGGGAGGAGGGACACTTGGGACATTGGTGATGGGAAATTTTTTAATTGATAGGCTTTGGGGGCCATATGCGCCATATAACCAAAAAGAAATTTTAAAAAAATGAAAAGAAATTCACTGGAGTTCTAGATGTTTCTGTGCCTCCAAAGTCTCATCTCTTTCTCTTTTAGGTGTATAATTCATTCAGCCATGCAGCTATATACTTTAGTGAGGTTCTGTCAAGAATATGACCTCTCTCTCTCCCCTTCAACCAACAATATAGGTTTTCTGCCTCTTACCTTAAAAAATAACCAGAGGAAAAAAATCGGTCAAACACCCTGTGGTGATAAAGCTAATGCAAATTATAGGCTTTTAATGACTTTTCCCAGAATATCTGAGAGATATAATTTTAAATAGGATTCTTCCCTTTCAAGGCTGAGCTTTTTCACTTTGGTGACTATGGAAGAGTTGATTTCCAGAGATCTTTTAGTCTATTTATTGATGCAAAGAGAGTTCCTAGATTGAAACCAAAACAAGATTTAAAAAAAAAAGCCAATTAGGTTATATGGTCTTTCCTTCTTACTGCAGAGAAACATATTTATCTTTGTGTCAATCTAAATAAATTGTAACTATACTGCCCTTTTACTATTACCTTTCTTATTTTTCAGTAACAGAAAGCTTTTATTATTTGGAAGGAGAAACATCTGCCCTCCTTTGTGGTAACACTTCAGATGCTGGGTATGTATATGCTGCTAATGTTTTCTTCTATAAAATCTGTTTCACTGTTCAGTTATTTTTATTGAATTATTTTTTGCTCTTAATGGGTGCAATTGGATTCCACTATTTTTCCAAAACTGTGCCTAGAAATGTAACCACAGAATTAGGGAGAATTTTAAAGAGAAGAAAACAATACATTCTTTTAATTGATTAGAAGCTTTTAGAGAAAAAGATTTAAAATATTTTATTTTACTTACTTGATGACTTTTATATATTTGGAGGTATGGCCTTCCTAGCAGTGCTCAGGATTCTTGTGAGCCTCTCTTGGTGGTACTTATTTCACCTGGCCAAATAATTCAGTGCTCAAATACACAAATGCTTTGGCCATTAGAGCTATTTTAGTTATATTCTGGTGATTTTCAGGACCACATGTCACAGTGTTTGTGTTAAACTCTGCCAGGGAGCAAACTCAGATTCATGTCCATACAAAACATGGGCCTCAAACACTGGGCTCTCTGCCCCCAGGTTATGAATCTTTTCTGATGATATCTCATTAATTATAATCTTATTCTTAAAAATGTGTTTCTAGGGTAAATACAGAAGTATACCACATATATTGTATTTAGTATAACTGCATTAATTTAGTGGTCTAAATGGAAGATGTCTTGAGCACCCTTTGCTCCAGAGTAGATAGAGCAAGGAGAAGGAAAGAAACTGAGTGGAGGAGGAGAAAATAACTGGTTTGTTATAATCAGAATTACAGTGGATTTTTCCAAATGGAAAAAATTATGTAATATTTTACCAACCAGCACTGCATAGCAAACAATAACAAAAGTTAATGCTTGGGGCCAGAGTGGTGGTGCAACCAGTAGGGCGTTTGCCTTGCATGCACTGACCTAGGATGAACTGTGGTTTGATCCCCCGGCATCCCACACCCAATGAGACTCAAGGGTTACTCCTGGCTATGTGCTCAGAAATCGCTACTGCTTGGGGGACTATTGGGAACCCCAGGATCGAACCCAGGTCTGTCCTGTGTCAGCCACATGCAAGGCAAACGCCCTACCATTGTACAATCTCTCTGGTTCCTAAAATAAAAATTTTACCATGATTCTATGGGTTAACAATTTAGCAAACCTCAGTGCATAAATTTTTTGTTTCACATTGTATCACACTTGTTGACCACTAAGAGTTGTTTAAGGGGC
Source organism: Suncus etruscus (assembly GCF_024139225.1). Classification (NCBI taxonomy): domain Eukaryota; kingdom Metazoa; phylum Chordata; class Mammalia; order Eulipotyphla; family Soricidae; genus Suncus; species Suncus etruscus. The sequence continues at coordinate 100,539,473 of NC_064852.1, forward strand.
CGGAGAGATTGCACAGTGGTAAGGCGTTTGCCTTAGACTCAGAAGGATGGTGGTTCAAATTCCGGTATCCCATATGGTCCCCCGAGCCTGCCAGGAGCAATTTCTGAGCATAGAGCCAGGAGTAAGCCCTGAGCGCTGCTGAGTGTGACCCAAAAACCAAAAAAAAAAAAAAAAAAAAAAAAGAGAGAGTTGTGTTGGTAAAACTAGACCCCAAAGTAACCTGGGCTGAAATTGCATAAAAATATGATAATGACTGACCATCAAACCAAATATCCCAGGAGATAAAGTATGAGAGATCCACGAAATGAAAAATATATCTTATCTGATTTTTTAAGGTGCATGGAATGAAAGAATATTTTATCTGATCAGTGTGAAGAAAGACATATGGTACCAAAGAATATGTATTGCTTATAAATAATGGGATTGAAAGACTTGAAATAATTTGAAAATGATCCTTAACTATAGTAGCTTAATTTGGGGGTAGAGGTGAGGCCACACTTAGCAGTGCTCAGGGCTTACTCCTGTCCAAATTCAGAGCTCATTCCTGGTGGGCTTCAGGAACCATATGGAATGCTGGCATTGAACTGGGTTGGCCACATGCCAACCCTTATAGCTTAATTTTTGCCTGTGTAATTTTTTCATCAGCTACACTTTCATCTTTTAAAAAGCCAAGTATCGGTTAATGAAGAATACTTTAAGAAATGAAAATAACTACATGTGAGGTCATTTTCTTTCAGTTAAATTAGTCATGTTCAAACATATGACCTTAAAAATTAGACTCATTTGCAGCTTTTCGTACTAGAATTTGCTTGAGGAGCTAATTTTTGTGGAAGAAGAAACCATTTATTTATTATTCATGGGCAGATGGTTTACCTTTGTGATATGGTCATAATTTGAAAGCCTCATAAGAGTAAGCAGATTTTTTTTGTCTTCTTTAGTCGGTGTCCTGAGGGATTTGTGTGTGTTCGAGCAGGCGATAATCCTGATTATGGATACACAAATTTTGACAATTTTTTCTGGGCCTTCCTTGCCATCTTTCGTTTAATGACACAAGATTATCCTGAAGCACTTTATCATCAGGTAAGAACATAGCGTATCTTCCCTGCACACAAGAATGGTGCCATAAGCACTCATGTAAAAATAATGGTCAAATGTAATATGGTATATTAGATATACATGTAGAGAAGAACTTGAGGACATAATGGAAAGTGAACCAAATTTACTAAATACCAACTGTATGATAAAAGGAGGCTCAAATATATAGTTAATTTAATGTCTGAAAAAAACATGCAACATGATTATTTTTATATTTGTAATGAAGATACTAATATCTGAATGACTTGATATCATTTCTTAATAGGTAGTGTCTGATTTATTTGAATATTTAAAAACTTGCTGTTTCCTAAATGATTTTTCCTCATAATTTCTCATTACATCGTTGCTCACTTTATCTAAATTTAAGCTTCTTTCTCTCATCCTTGCTTCCCAGGAGTCAAGCAAGTTTTTCTCTGAGCTTTTCTCCAAATTCTCCTATTAATTTTAGGCTTAATTCTACACTAGATTTTCTGAATACTGTTTCACTGATCTCCATTGATGGCTATTTTAATTGCACATTCCATTCTACTATTAAAAGATATACTACCTAGGATTTATATATATATATGTATGCATGTATATATATACACTAGGATTTATACTGTCTTTCTTTTGTTCTTAGTATTTAATGCATACATTGATTAATGAAAATTTTAGTAGGCAAATTTACTGAATACTTTTGAGTCATATCACTCTATCCATTACTAATTCTATTTTATTCTTTTCTAATAGCCCCAAAAGTACAATACCTATTTTTTCATTAGCATTGGTTTAAAAGGAATCTTTTCTCCTATCAATAAAATGAGAAATTATTCTTGCAATGACTTACCTCTAGAATTCATACAAAAACGACTGTATTTTCCGGCTTATAAGATGACTTTTTAACTTTTTAAAACATTTTTTTAACTTTTTTTTTCCCACTGCATCCCATCCAGCTTCCAGGCATCATCACTCAGTCCTCTGCTTGTCCTGATTAATCTTTCTGGGCACATAGAGGAGCTGAGTTAACGAGCACTGCATCCCATCCAGCCTCTGAGTGTCATCGCTGGTATGTGGCTTTCTGATGCTCAGTCCTCTGTTCAGCTTTTATGGAACACAGAGGAGACGCTCTGTCTTCCTCTAGCTGTCCTATTAATCACTGCACCCCAGACTGCTGCTTTTGGAGGAGTCCCCTCTCCCTCTCTCAATGTAGATCACAATTAAAAAATCACAGTCACTTGTAGCAGGACAGCCCCTGAAGAGGTTGACTGATGGAGGGATGGAGAATGAGGCCCTTTTCTTCCAGCTCGGAGCACGTGTCTGCCACCCTGTCTAGCCCAGGGTTCTGAGGTGAAACGGCGGGTAAACAGCTCGCAGACAATCAGGCTCGTGGAAATATTTGCTTTATTCGGATTTACAAAACTGAAGTCCAAAGACTCCGATTCAGTTCCAGCCAGCAAAAAGCCTCTCGCCTTCCACAGACCCTTGCTCTTATAGTCCAGAGTCAGGTCCCACCCAATGGTGGGATCAGATACCAACCAATGGTGGAAGCAGAATCAGGTCCTACCCTAGGGTGGGGGCAGAATGCCAGGTCACACCCTAGGGTAGGGCACAATCACCTAATCAGATTAGGGTGAGCAACATAGTAATCCCCCAAAATATTTACATACACAACAGTCACTCACTACAAATGACAAATGTAAAATGATTGTTGGTACTTCAAACTCTAGCTTTATTAAACATATACAGTTAATCTTAGAAGGTTCTACTTTTTTTCTCTTATGGTTTTTAATTTCTATTTGGTGTGCATTAAAAGAGAGATAGTCTTATACAGCAAATATAGCCCAAACCCTATATTTTAACAAGAAAAGTAGGGGGTTGTCTTATGCGCCCAGTCATCTTATACACTGGAAAATACAGTACTTCACTATTGCACTCTAAACTGATATTCACAAATGTAAATAAATTTTATTTTAACTTGAGCTTAATATGTGCACTAAACATTGTCTTATTCTGAACTGTCTATGTCTAGGGGAATTCAGCAATTATTTTCCCAAGAGTCCAGTTCATGTTTCAAAGTGTTCTCTTCTCCATTCATTAAACAATTGCATTCAAATTCTCATTGATATTCTATGAGAACATAAGTGATTGGAACCAGTGCCATCTTCATGAAATAGAGTTGTTTAGGAATAGATTATTACATATTTTATCCATGGACTAAAATTATCACATGCATTGTTTTATTTACTTTTCCTAATAAACTTGTAGGAATAAGAATTTGTTTTTATTTCATATTAAAATAAAAAGCTATATATCTGTATTTCACTATCCTAATAAGAGCTCTTATTTTCACCATCTACCACCTTCATATAGTGGTAAAACAAAATATTTGGATTATGATATTTTTACAGACATGAAACCATTGACAAGTTATTTTTGTTTGTTTGGGTTTTTGTTTGTTTTTTGTTTTTGGTTTTTGGGCCACAGTTGGTGATGCTCAGGGGTTACTTCTGGCTATGTGCTCAGAAATTGCTCCTGGCTTGGGGGACCATATAGGATGCCGGGGGATCGAACCGTGGTCCATCCTAGGCTAGCACAGGCAAGGCAAATACCTTATGCCTTGTACCACCACTCCAGCCCCTGATGAGTTGGTTTTTTTTTTTTTACATAGGTCTTTAACCGTTTTTGTTAAGTTGATTTTTTGATAATTATCTTTTTTTTTGATAAGCAATTATGAGTGGGATGGATGTTTTAAATCTCTCATCTGTTTCATTGTTTGCATATAGAAATGCAATGGACTTCCTTATGTTGATTTTGTAGCCTGTCATCTTATTGTTGTATTTTTTTTTCCCTAGGAGTTAATTTTAGGGCTTTTTTTTCATAGCCTTTAGGTTTTCTAAGTAGCTGTGTGTTTTGGGGTAAATGAAATTGGTAAGTGATTTTTTTTTGTTTTGTTTTTGATTTGTGCTCCATAAATATAGGTTCTCAAGGCTTAGCTCTGGCATTACACTAAATTAAAAATCAGTTCTGGAGGGACTTGGTTATTTACCACCACTCCAAGAAAAAAAAGCTTTCTGAAGGATTGATATGTGTTGTTCATTTCATTCCCTTCCAGATAAAATCCAAAACTTATTGCTGTTTCTGGTTTGTTGTTTTAAGTTCCAGAAATGGATTACAGGCAATTTTCAATGTCATGAGAGCCCTGCCTCTCCTCTGGCTGTAATTTAGAGTTCTATAGTTTCTTACTGCCTTCTACGGTTTTTTCTTTGGAATAGGTAGAGATGGATCTAGCAATGTTAACTTTTATGAAGTGCCTGAGAGTAATGAAGGATGTGCCTAGTCTGTGGATTCACTATAAGGTGTATAAATTTGTGCCCTGTGAGGTGTGTGTTAGAAGCCTTTACACAGCCATACAATTCTGGGAAACCTGGGAAATGATTCAACTAGGATAGGCAAAGATTCAGTCAGCCACTACCTCCTGGAAGAGATGCAATACTTCCAAATCATGAGCCAAGATGAAGAGGGGAAGCAGGACACAGTGTGTGGTATGGATGGACCACTACTGTATTGAGATGGAATTGCTATTAGGTGGAGGAGGTAGAAAAGTAGTTGACATAGTCAGGATTTGGTCAATGGTTGAATGTGGAAGGGACTAAGCACAGGTGTATTGAGCAAACTGCAACCTGGCACAGGAGGATAGGAGCTTAGGGATTTTTATTTTTTAATTAAAAGGAAAACTATAAGAAAATAAATGATTATGCTCTGTTTACATGTCTCCTTAGGTACTTTATGCTTCAGGAAAATCCAACATGGTATTTTTTATTGTGGTAAGTTTTTGGTTTGCTTTTTATTTGGCAAGTTTGTACTTGGGCATAATTGCTAAGACATGTAAAGAAGAAATGGAGAAAACTGCTGAAAGCGCTAAGATGGTTGGAGCAAAATTTCATCAGACCTTAAAAGATCATCAAGAAGAAAACGAAGGCTCTGAGGTAAAAATTTTTAATGCTTCTTAACATCACATAATTTAAGTTTTCTTTTGTCTTGAGGATGGTGCTTTCTACTAAATATACTGTGAGTAGTACATGATTAGATAATGACACATAATTTTAATAAGAGCTAGTTTTTGATACTACCTTTTCAATATAAATTGAGAGTATGAGGCTGAAGTTATAGTACAGCTAATAGGGCATTTATCTAGCTTATTATTGACCCAGGGTGGATCTCTGGCTCCCCATATGGGTACTTGTGTCCAGATAGGAGTGATCCCTGAACGCAGAGCCAGGAGTTCGCTCTGAGCACCACCGAGTGTGCCTCTGTCCCCAAAATCAATGTAAAGCAGTAAAAGTTAACAGAATTTTAAAGGGCTCTTTAATACATACTTTTTTTTCTGAAATGTGTATTGCTACTCTAAGAATAAATAGAATGCAGTTGGGGGGCTTAATTTTTTCCTTAATCATGTTTAATTTATTGATCCAGACTTGCTTTAGAGATAAAAATCTACTTAATTTTGAAACTTTTCTGTTGTACTCTAATATAGCAAGAAAATATATTTTAAATTTATTAATTTTTTGTGGAGCAAAGTAAGTTAAGTTTTATTGAATGTAATTTGATCAGAAAGATGTGAGAGGAGAGAAAGAGAGGAAATACATGTTTAAGAGTGAACATGGACTGGGCTGGAGAGATAGTCTATTGGGAAGGGCACTTGCTGTGCATGCAACTGACTTGGGTTTGATTCCTGGCCTCCTATATGGTCCCTTGAACTTGCCAGGAGTGATTCCTAAATGCAGAGGCGAGAGTAACCCCAAAGTATCTATAGGTGTGGCCCCAAAAAAGAGAGAGGTGAAAGAAACAGAGAGAAGTGAGAGAAATGAGAAAGAGAGAGAGATAGAAAGAGAGAGAGGAGAGAGAGAGAAAAGAGAGAGAGAGAGAGAGAGAGAGAGAGAGAGAGAGAGAGAGAAGTGAGAAAAACCAGAGAGGAGAAAAGTGGTGGGGAGAAAAGACCAAGATACAATGTGACATTATATGGAAAGGTGGCTAAGAACCCATTGAATAAAAAAAAAAGAGAGAGAGAGAGAGAAAAATTTAACTCATTTACCTATAAAATTCAAAAGTGGAACCTAAATAACATAACGTTGAATCACACCAAATGACTAGTAATCATTATGTCTGTGCAATGCAGAACATGCATACCATTGAAACAAGAAGCAATTATAAACTTCATGGAGAAAACATGCATGAAAAAGAGTCTATTGAGTATACCCATTATGTCATTTATGACTAAGTCACAGAAAAACAAATCACAAAAGCCTTCTGTCTCCAGAAATGAGTCGGGGGTCCTTCAGATTGGATGACTAGAGTCTAAATAGTATGTGGAATGTGTAATTTGTTTTGAAGTGGCATTTCAAATTTCAAGGCAATACAAAATGTATTCAAGCACACAATACTTCCTTTATCTCAAGATGAGATACCCTATTAATCCATTTCTGAAGAACTTGGAATATTTCCTGATTTCCCAATATTTCCATTCATTTACTACTATGGAACACAAAAGGCCTTGCTGGTTTTAATTTTAAAAAAATCTCTCAATTTAAGAGATTTGTTTTCCTGAAAGAGTACTAGAACATTTTGTCATGCAAAGGTTTTCTGAAAGTGGGAGTAAAAACTTACTTTTCCATTTTTTATATATATATATAAAGAGAACAATTTTAAATGAAACCAAATAAATGCCTTTAAGTGACTGATCTGATTTAAAATGGATTCTAGTTACAGTGCGAAAGTTATTGAGAAATTGTTCAGAATTTTTATATTCTTGTAATATGGGAAAACAATGAATCATATTATAAAAAGTTTGTGTTCATATTCTTAGTTATTTCAGACTAAGATATGCCAAACATATCAATATTTTTTATTTGTTTTTGTGTTGTTTTGAGACTAGACTCAGCATACTCAGGGCTTACTCCTAGCTTTTACCCTAAGGGTTCACTCCTGACAGGTTCAGGAGGACCTGTCAGGGATTTTGAAATTCCAGGGATCAAGGCAAGTATTCTACCTATTTCTCTAGTTTGGACTTAGACCCTCAGTAGTATATTTATTATAGATGATGACTTTGGACAATAAACACTTAAAAAATCAACATATTGCCATTAACCAAGTCTACTTTATTAATTATTTTAAAGTAGAGCAACACATTAAAATATCAAGTATATAATGGGTGTAGTGGTTCAATATATTTTTCTCTACTAAATAAATATTAAATAAATAGTGGGAAGTGTTATAAAAGAGAAAAGCAAGGTATTTGTAAAGGTTTCTCTGAGTTAAAAAAGGATAGTTGAACTGAAAGTTGTTGAAAATTTCAACGCTTAACAGGAGGAAGAAACAGGGTTTCTTAGAGGTTACAAAGGCAAGTGTGGCTGCAGTACAGAAGTGAAGTTGGGATCCAAGATGAGTCCTTTAGATTTTTTACTTGAAAAATCTTGATAGATGCTAGAAATGATGATTGGGCTTTTCTTGTAATCTATAGAAAAGTTAGATTGATTAGATAACAAAAATTAGTTGAAAAGTTGGGAGAGATATTATAAGTGCTAAAAATATATAAGATATTAAAATCAGCTTTGCACAGGCTGATTCCGATTTGATCCTCAGCAACACATATAGTCCCTGGACCCCTAACAGGAGTGATCTCTGGGAACAGAACCAGGCAGGAGTAATCCCTGAGCACCATATGTGCCTCCCCCCACAAATAAAGAAATGAAAGTTAGATGAATACTCTTAATCCCCCTTCCCATGATAATTTTAATCTTATTTTATATAAAATCCAGTCATCTACCGTACGTAGATTTTAAACTACCCCCCAAAATGTAGTTTTTGTTATGATCCTCTTAGTTTACATAGCAAATATATTTAAGCTAATGTTTAATATTGTAATATTTTAAAATTTAATTGGTATAAAATGCTATTAGGCAAATATGTAGTCAATTTATTTAATATTCTAAATTGTAGCAATATTTCAAGTAGAGAATATATTAACAACTACATAATTACTTTTTCAACTACTCCCTTCCTCCACCCTCCCCACATAATATTTATTAAATTGCTAGCTGGTGTGATTCCAATAAGCATGTCTATGTCAGAAGCCATCTATTTAAAGAATATAGTGAAAGGCATTACTTACTATATCAGAAAGTATCATCTTTACAAAGATATACCTAAAATTTTATGTCATGTTTTAACATCCAAAAAATCAGTTATTTTTAAACTCATATTAGTTTAGAATTATAGAACTTTGTATTGTAACTTGCAAATCAGCGAAAATATTTTCTGAAATAATCATGGACTAAATTAATGTTTGCCTTATACACTGAGACTTAATTTTCAACACACACACACACAAAGGTTCATATAGCCATAGTACTGTGGAATTTGCTTATGGAATTCAATATGTAGCATAGTTGAGTATTGCCACCTCTCCAGTTTTTGACAAAGGGAGCTTATCTGATCTTTAGACTTTACTATTAAAGATAATGAGATGTTAATATATGCATCGTTAGAAAATGCTAAGCAGAGTGTATTTATTGGTTGCAGTGAGTCTTGGCTACAGATTCTTTTAGTGATTAGACGACAGCACCAGTCAGTCCAATTATCTCGACTGAAAAAAAGTCCTCATCTTTTTATCAAAAATTAAGAATTAATAGTCATTGTCATTTTTTCATATGAAAATATAAAGACTGTTAAAAATGTTGTAAAGTGATAGATTATTCCCACTTTGGTCAAAATAAAAATTATTAACAAAAATATTAAATTTTTAATGAAAAAATTGTAACTGTCACTAGAAACATCTTGGACTAATCTTGTCATACTTAAAAATTGTCTAGAACTTGTTCCATGTACATTAGACTTAGAAGTACTTTAAGTACTTTTCCAACACAAGGATTCTTTTCCTCTTTCTAAGTAAAAAAAATCAGCAAAACAGAGATTCATTAAAATCATTATTTAAAGATATTGAAGTTTAGTTAAGTAATTATTTATGTATTTATAATTATTATTAATTATTAAAGTGATTTATAATACTGTTATTGGTTATTTACAGTGAACATAATCGACACACCACACTATTGCCAGAGTACCCACTTCCCTCCCCAAGAGTTCCACTGTTCATCTCATTCATCCCCCCCACCAACTCAATAAAACTATTAAAGAGATATTAGAAACTAAAAAAAAAAAAAGGCAATTTCTTTCTATATATGTTGGTACCAAGGAAATATAATTTTTCTCTCTTTGGTTTTTTTGGAGGGGTATGGGATCTTTGTCTCTGTCTCTGTCTCTGTCTCTCTTTTGTCTCTCTCTCTCTCTCTCTCTCTCTCTGTGTCTCTCTGTCTCTCACACACACACACACACACACACACAAATCCATTTAATTGCTTGATATTTGTCAATATTATTTCACCATTACAAAGTAGAAAAATTCTGATTTGACCAAGATAAAACATTAAAATTAAGGTATTCTCAATGGAAACAAAATAAGATGTTAGAGAAACACTGTTATTCAGTTGCCTGTTTTCCAGGTGCATATTCAACAAAATTCAACTGTACATTGAGTGCTTTATAAAAGATGAGTAATTCTTTTAGAACTTCCCAGGTTTCTTCTTTTATAGTTGCTCTCATAATGATTTAATTGAATTGCAGGTTATATATTTATTTAGCAAATAATCCTAAATTTAATAATACCTTTAGTATATGGGGCAGGTAATAGAGCACAAAAAGCCTCCTGGAGGTAAGAATTATTATTTTAAGAATTTATGAGCTTCAGGCAATTAAAATCTTGGATCTATGGAATTAGACTCACAAACGGTTTTCTTCTTAGACCAAGAGCACACAAATAGAAATGAAGAACAGATCTTCAGCTTCTGTGGTCACTACTTTGGATATGAGTAGTGTGGATGATGCTACTCTTCAACATGAAGGGGGTAAAGTAAAAAATATTTAGATATTATGGAAGGTATTATTTACATGATTTATACTTGAAGAAATCCTGAGTGCTTGTGAATTTACATTATAATAACCAATATTTAGGAAATAGCCTAAGAATATTAGAATGAACTATACATAAAAATTTCATGATCATGCTTCCTAAATATTGGAAAGAACTCCAGGGGAAACTAAAGGATTTATTATTTTAGTTGTTTAACTGTGAAATAATATAGATCTGCTAAGATTAAAAATGGAGGGAATGGTTGGGTCCTCTACATAGTACAGCAGGTAGGAGGACATATGTGTTGCACATGATCAGCATGGAGTTCAATGGCCAACATCCCATTTAGTTCCCCAAGTCCGTTAGGATTGATTCTTGAGCACTGAACTCGGAATAAGCTCTAAGAACTGTTGAGTGTGGTACCACAACAAAAAACAAACAAAAACCAGGAATTTCTGGATTTAGTACAACAGGCTGAGACCTTGCCTTGCCTACCCACAGCCAACCAGATCAACAATTCTCTGCAAAAACCTATGCCTGAAACTGACCATGAGCTTGGCTAGGAGTGATCCCTTAAGTGCATAGCCAGGAACAAGCCCAAAACATTGCTGGGTGTCCTCTGACATGCACCTCTCAAAGCAAAAAGATAGTGGATTATGTAGCATTAATATATTAGGTTCATTATAATGAACCTTTTTGTTACACATAACCAGTAACACCTTGCATGGACAATATAGAAAAACTTATAAATTATAACACATTCAATTATATTTTATATTAGTGTTCTTGAGAAATACTCTCAGGTTTTGCTTTCGTACACAATTTTCTTGATTTCTTTGTCTGACTTAGCCAGCTGAAACAAAAAAGAGGAAATTTACTTTTCTCTATGTGTTAATGTAATGTGTTTTACTATTTATTAATTCCAAAACCAGGAGTTTAATTTTTTTCATTTAACTAACAGTAATATTTTCTAATCATTAGAACCAAATTAACTTTTTCTAATGTTTAACTTTTCTCTTCTTACTTTTCAGAAATCAAAAAATCCAGAAAGGGATGCCCATTGTATTGGTATAAGTTTGCCAAAACATTTTTGATCTGGGACTGTTCTCCCTGTTGGATAAAATTAAAAAAGTTTACCCATAAGATTATAATGAACCCATTTACTGATCTTTTTCTTGCCATATGCATAATTGTAAACATATATTTTTTGGCTTTGGAACAGTATCCAATGAGTGATGAAATCAACAATATTCTAAGTATTGAAAACCTGGTAAGATTAACTTTTACATTATCTTCACAACTTTCTTCAGTCATAATTACTTCTAATATAGTAGTTTAAAACTGAAATATGGTACAGATATATTGTATGAGTACTGAAATATTGTATTCTTGCATCCCCACCCACACTTTACTCTGCAAGCATATTATTTTAATATTTGGATTTTAAATTTTTTATAGTTTGATTATAAACTCCTACCTAAATGCTAGGGAATTAGTTACTGACTTTCCATTTCTTATAGCCTATTTGATATGATTGGTTTGGGGACAAAACAGGGCAGAGGTGAAGAAACAGACACAAGTTTTTCACTGACAGTTCCACCTGACCTTTAAGTCAGATGTTTTCATCTTAGATTGAGGCTTATAATTTTCATAATATATTTTTGAAATGTGCCTGAATGTTTCAGATACATTTCAGAAGACAAAATTTATCTCTGTGAATTTAAAAATTAAAGCCTTGTATAGGCAAATAGCTTAAAGGGACAGTGCACATATTTTATGTATGGGAAACTCAAGTTTTATTCCAGCATCACATGGTAGTCCAGATACTGCTAGGAGTGACTCCAATTACCGAGACAGTCTTAGTCCCTAAGCATTGCTAGAAAAAGCCGCCCAGGCAAATAAAATAAAATAAAAACAAATAGCTCATTCAAACAAAATTTTCTTTCATTTACTTGCTTTTATTCGTGATATTGTTTAGTTGCTTAATACCAATACAACCAAACCATTACCATTTTAAATTATGTGTTGACATAATATAAGAGTAATTTAATTATTTTGCCAATGTTTTAAAAACAATGCACATATATTTATCTTTTATTTCTGAGTTATATACATATATACACTTGAATACATTCATTACAATAAAAACATACAATAAAAATACATTCATCACAATAAAAAACAATCTTCACGGGCCCGGAGAGATAGCACAGCGTCGTTTGCCTTGCAAGCAGCCGATCCAGGATCAAAGGTGGTTGGTTCGAATCCCGGTGTCCCATATGGTCCTCTGTGCCTGCCAAGAGCTATTTCTGAGCAGACAGCCAGGAGTAACCCCTGAGCACTGCCGGGTGTGAACCAAAAACCAAAAAAAAAAAAAAGAAAAAAAAATCTTCATAGTTATTCCTTATCATCTAGTTAAGACAAAAATATTTAAACACTCAAAGTCAGGGAGATAGCAAAAGTATAAGAGAACAAACTTAGCATATATGGAGTCTTGTTTTCACTCCCTGAACCGCATGTTTCAAGCATATAACCAAGTGTAACTGATGGGTCTCCAGCACTGCAATCTGAGCATCAACCAGCAGCTGACATCACAGGGCTGACTGTAAGGGAATGCCCAGGAATCCTGAGCACTGCTGGGTATGGTTCTGATAATTCATCATATTTAGTTCTTAAGTTTGACATTTTGTTGGGGGTAGTGTGAGGGGGTGGGGACAGTTACACCCAGTGGTACTTGGGACTATTGCTGATTCAGTGCTTGAGGTTTGCTCATTGCAGGAATGCTTAGGGAACCATGCAGTGATAGAGACCGACCCTGAGCTCTTGCTTACAAAACATGCACTCAACCCACTGAACAACCTGTGTCTGATATTAGGTTTTTATTGATTGATTGATTGATTGGCTTTTGATTTTTGGGTCACACCCAGTGACGCTCAGGGGTTATTCCTGACTATACCCTTGCAGAAATTGCTCCTGGGTTGGGGGACCATATGGGATGCCAGCTGATGGAATTGCAGTCCGTTCTAGGTCAGCCACATGCAAGGCAAATGCAAGGTCAATACCACTGTGCCACCTCTCCAGCTCCCTGACATTCGGTTTTTAAATAAAAATTTGTAAGACTATCTTTGTCACACAGACTCAGTAATTAATTATATTTTGTAAAGCAACTATGGCAGTGAAATAATATAGTTTGTGTAGGAGTTTCTGAGAGAACTATTGGAATAATATTCTTATGTTTTTATTTTTATTTAGATTTTTCTTGGAATTATAACAGCAGAAATGATTTTTAAAATAATTGCTATGCATCCATATGGATACTTTCAAGTACGCTGGAACATTTTTGATTGCCTGGTCGTGTTCATTGGTTTAGCAGACCTTTTTCTAGCCATTAATTCTGGTTTGCCTATTTTTCTAATATTAAGGCTGGTAAGTAGCATCCAAGACATAAATTTTATTTATAAATATTTATCTCAGTTTCTTAGACATAGTCAGAATCATTTGTCTATGAAGAATCATTAAAAGAACTAATAAATACAGCTATTAGAGTGGTATGTATAAAAATATAAACCATTGATAAGTAGAATATAACATATTAAAATAATTAAGAACAACTAAGTTTGATCTTACCCAAATAATTCTTTTGAAACTAGTCTTAAATTTACAATAGCTTTTAGTATTTGTTGTTATACAATTTAAAGATGAACCAAAATGGAAAATGTACAAAAGTATATGATAAAAGTTAATATAAAATCACCTGAAAGGCTCGTGATAGATTGAATATAGGATGATTAAATTTTGACAAACTCCCAACACCCTCTGAAAGAAACTGCCTAGCTGCATGACTGAATTTAAATAATATGAGCAGCTAAATCATTTTAAGTGGGACCGGACTATGGGCTGAAACCCCTGGGATATTTTCAGAATGGACTTAGGCTGAGATCTCTCACTGCCCCAGGCCACTAGAAAGCCTAGCAGTCTCTGACCACCCAGCCATCTTCCTGGCAGAAAAAATGACCCACTTCCTCTCCTAAGCTTCAAAATAAAATAATAGTTTCCAAATCACTTACATAGGTTGGTTTGAACAGCTACCTTTGAAACTTATAATGGGTGGGAGTAGATTCCTCGTTCTATCTGAAGCCACAGCAACCCATCCCCACAGTCTACAATACAGAAATAGCCCAGCTCCACAACTTAGCCTTATCAAAGCCAAGCCACCAAAATCGTTTCAGATCTTTAAATCCTAGACCACACAGCTGCAAGAGACTGCCAGACACAAGTCACCATAATGTCAGTAGGATCACAGGAAACCTGATGGGAAAATTACCTAGAAATTTACCAGGCTCAGTGCAACTTAAAAAATAACAGAAGGCTAAACTAGCACTGCCACAGCCCAACAAATCATCTAAATTTGATAATTCCAGTTGCCTTTGTGTTATAACAAACATTATAAAGTGTATTTGTGCCTGTGAGGGGAAATGGCTAAGATGGTGGGTGATAAGGTTATGTAGGTGGTAGTAATGGTGTTTGAACATTTAATGCATGAAATGATGATATTATGAATTACTTGGTAATTCACAGTGCTATGGTTAAAAAATTTTAAAAAGGTTTGTTTTACATGGATAAGTTTAGACCTACTTTCAAGCCCAGGAATCTAATTATGCATTAGAAAAATATGCAGCACATATAAAATGATGAAATCTAGTAAGAAATTGACTTCCATATAAGCAGCTAAGAATGTTAAGGTATACTTTTGTGCTATTTCAGTAGAATTTAGCATACTAATGGAATAAAGAGAAATTCAGATTAATAATAGAATGTTCTTTTTGTGTTCTAAAGGAATTTCCAGGCATCCTCAATATCATTCTATATTACATGTATAGGAGACTACTCAGTGTATTATGGAAGGCATAAGTGTCGCTTTGGACAATTTTAACAAAATTAGGATAGCTTTATTACTATAATATTGAATGGGAATTCACAGATCAATAGAATGGGATGTATAATAAAATTAATGTAAAACATGAATTGTGTTATATTTAGAATTGTACTTAAAAGAAATTTTTAGTAATGCTAATTTAGAAATTTAATAATGCTCAAGACTGGATAGATATTAAAGACTGCATAGTGAATGTGTTTAATACTAGAAACTTTAAATCCACTTCATTATAGTTGATAGTTACAAGAAGTTATTAGTTACAGGTCTTTGATACTTTTCTTTTTTATTTTCATATTTTCCTATTAGTTGCAAATTTTCAAGGTGGGAAAATATTGGCCGACATTTCAGCTTTTGATGCGCACTCTTAAGAAGTCATTGATGGCCTTGAAAGACTTGATCCTTCTATTGTTTGTGTTCATGTTCTTTTCTGCTGTTATTGGCCTGAAGTTCTTTGGTTCTAGTAACCAAAGTTCTAGCTGCAACATAAATATAGACTGCCAACACCCACGCTGGCACATGAATGATTTTTTGCACTCCTTCATGAATGTGTTCCGGATTCTTTGTGGAGAGTGGATAGAAACTTTATGGGACTGCTTTAATTTTGTAAACATACCGTTTTGCCTTTCTTATTACATGATGATAATTTTAATTGGAAACTTATTGGTAAGTAATTTATACTCATATATTTCTTAAAATTTTAGTGTAAAGTAATGAAATGTTATTTTTTGAATTTATGAGATCCCTTAGTCTATGTTAGCCATTATGATGACTCTAGACTCCTGTGGGTTTAATCAGTTGTAAGATGAGTAATACAATTTAAGATGTGCTACACATGTAAAATATATACTGTATTTGAAGACTTTCCCCAAAAATATAAATTAATTTATCATTATTTTATTTTGGACATACTTTAAAATAATAATGGTTCATTTACTTAAATTATAGTATGAATACAGTAAATTGCACCTGTAAAATTTTACATTAGTTTATAGGCTTATGAATTGGTTTATGCTCTTAAACATTTAAATAATATAGATTTAGTTAAATAAAGTACATTAGCAAAATTAATTTCACCTGTTTTACTTATGCATATATGATGTAGAATTTTGAAGATGATCACATTGCTTTTAAGTCGGCTACAAAAATGAACATTGCTATTATGTTATCATGTATCATGGTTATTAATGTGACTCTCAGACATCATTCTAAACTTATAAAACCTAAGCTTCTAGTCCCCCAAAGGACTGACTATGGCTGATGATGGTGAGATTCAATATAAGCATTTGTACATGCACACACACATATACAAAGTCCAAAATCATAAAACAAATGAAACAATCATATAATTGAATTAGTTTACTTAATTCTTAGGTCCATGTATCTTATTTCTTAGTCCTACTGATCAGAAACTTCAAGTCTAGAGGTAGCAGGATTTCAGAAACAAATGATATATATGAACTATTTCTGTTTATTTGTTTTTGTTTATTTGGGGGCCACACCCCTTGGTGCTCAGGGCTTACTCCTGGCTTTGTGCTCATGGATAACCCCTGATAGGACTTGACTCATACATAGGATGCTGGGTATTGAGCTCAGGTTCCTGTCCTACCCGCTGTACTATCACGTTGGTCCTTGAACTCTTATTTCTACTTGACAGATCATAAAATCGGGGTATGTTAAATTGTTCATTTTTTGGTCAAACCCAGCAGTGCTTAGGATTTATTCCTGGCTTTGTGCTAGGGAATAAACCTTGGTGGTAGTGGGGTGGAAACTATGAAGGGGCAAGGATCCAATTTGATATGGTTATGTGCAAAGCAAGAGAGATTAGGGCTATTCTTAGTAATATAAATAATAAAATTAGAAAATTATAATTCCCAAACTGTATATTATGTTAAACATTTAACAATATTTAGACACTTCTGTTATGCACTTCCAGGTGTTTTACCTGAGAAAAGAAAATACAGTTGTTACAGCATAATTTCTCCTTGTCAAAATCTTGACATAAAATGTACTTTTTCATTGGTAATATGGTTAGATTTTAGCAAATATTTAGCACTTGATTTGTGCTTTGTACTATGCTTTATCTACTTTAGAGAAAATAGAGTTCCTGATCAGGTTAACTTTATAGTCAGAAACATATTTTCCCCTATTTTCTCATTGAGCTTAAATAATAGTTAAACAAAGGAGCTAGATGAATGTTTTTTGAAACAAAGAATATATGTAATGATAATGACATGAACAAATTTTATTTTATTTCCTCATTTAGCTATTTTACCTGTTTATGGCGTTGGTGATCTCATTTACCTCATATAAGGCTGCTGCAACTGAAGTCAATGATGAAACAAAAAATCTCCAACTTGCAATGGCCAAGATTAAGAAAAGAATAAACTATGTGCTGTCTAAATTATTATGCAAGAATCAAAATCCATCAAAGAAGGCAATGGACAATGTAAATGAAGTGTATGTTAAGGAGAATATTTCTGGTCATACCCTTTCTGAATTGAGCAACGCCCCATCTTTCCTCAAAGATAAGGATAAAGGCAGTGACACAGAGAAAAACACCATGTCTCAAAATGAGAGTCAATCACTTATTCCCAGTCCTAGTGTCTCAGAAACTGTACCAATTGCTTCAGGAGAATCTGATATAGAAAATCTGGATAATAAGGAGGTTCAGAGCAAGTCAGGTGATGGAAGCAGCAAAGAGGTAAGTTATCTTAATGTTCTACTTATGGACTGATGATTCCTAACATTGTTGATAATGCAGTAAATCACTGCTTAAATTCCATTGAGATTGACCATTCAATCCTAGCAATGTCTGATGTTTTCCTGATATGAGAATAAAAGGATAAAAGCCACTAGTTTCAGTTGTACATCACCTAATGCAAGATACATTTTTTACTTAGTTTCTAAAAAAAAAAACATATTTCCTACTGAGCAATCTCAGTATCCAAATTTGCAAGCAACATATTTTAGTAGGAGTTACAGTGTGGTAGAAAACTGCATCTTCAGAGATCCCATCAGCACCATAGACTTCCTGTACTGGAATTCACTAGAAAATTATCTCGCTCTCTCAGTAAGGAATAACAGAAAATGTCCCTTGCAGAGTCCCCAAATTCTCTTACACTATTTTGTATACTGTTTTGGGGGGATCTTGGCAGCTCTGGTCTGTATTAACTTCTTAAACTGACCTTCTTAACTGGAGTTGAGTTTCATCTATTCGAAGTCATGTCAACTCTTAGTGAAGACATTTTTATTTTAATTAAACATATTCACTGCTTCTCACACCTAATGCTCTCAGGTTCATTTTCTTTTAATTAATACTACCACCATAAAAAAATTCTTGGGGCCAGAGAGATGGAGCCTTGTGGTTCAATCTGCCAGTGTCCCTTATGATCCCCCAAGCCAGGAGTAATTTCTGAGTGCATAGCCCCGAGCGTCACCGGGTGTGGATATGAAAATACATAAAAAATAACTTAATATATTTGTAAAGTTTGAGGTTTCAGGAATTATAATTCATGCAAACACTTTGGGATTCAATCTGTATGCATGTGCCTTAGGTTGTTAAACTACCAAATGTCAAAGGATATATAATCATATAACAATAAAATTAAAGTAAGGTTACATTTTAAAATGTATTTAAATAATTTAAAATGATAAAAGTTTAAATCATTTATAAATTTAAAAATGTATTTAAATCATTTAAAATTATTTTAAAAAATCACATTATTTGATAATTTAGAGAAGCATTGTTTTGTTCCTTTAGTATTTATATTTTTAGCCTTCTATTAATCTTATATATAATTATAAGGACCAGAATGATCATACAGCAGGTAAGGTGCTTGCCTTGCATGTGATTGACCCAGATCAACCCGTGGTCCCCATATGATTCCCATAAGCCCCCTGGGAGTGATCCCCAAAATCAGTCAAGAATAAGCCCTGAGCACTGATGGGTATGGCCCTTTAAATATATATACATATATGTATATAGGTTTTCTAAAAAAATCTAACTTTTTTCTTCATAATATAAACTATACCTTGGTCACTTTCTCATGAGAATATGTAAAATTTTACGAAATTTAATGATGAATAGTTCTGAATCTATTAATTTATAAATTAGGATAATATGTAATTAGAATTTTTATAACTATAACATCAAATATTTCATATTAAAATTTTTAATTTCAAGGTCCAACACCCATTCTTGATCAAAACTCTCAGCAAGATGGGAATGGAGGGAACCTTTCTCAATATAGTGAAGGCCATCTACCACAAGCCAGTGGCAAATATTATCCTCAATGGAGAAAAACTAAAAGCCTTCCCTCTAAATTCTGGCACAAGACAAGGCTGTCCTCTCTCACCACTCCTATTCAACATAGCACTGGAAGTACTTGCTATAGCGATTAGGCAAGAAAAGGATATCAAGGGAATCCAGATAGGAAAGGAAGAAGTCAAGTTCTCACTGTTTGCAGATGACATGATACTCTACTTAGAAAACCCTAAAGACTCTATCAAAAAGCTTCTAGAAACAATAGACTCATATAGCAAGGTGGCAGGCTACAAAATTAACACACAAAAATCAATGGCCTTTCTATACACCAATAGTAATAAGGATGAAATGGACATTAAGAAAACAACCCCATTCACAATAGTGCCACACAAACTCAAATATCTTGGAATCAACTTGACTAAATATGTGAACGACCTATACAAGGAAAACTATAAAACTCTGCTCCAAGAAATAAGAGAGAGCACACAAATGGAAACGTATACCCTGCTCATGGATTGGCAGGATTAACATCATCAAAATGGCAATACTCCCCAAGGCATTATACAGATTTAATACCATCCCTCTATAGGTACCCATGACATTCTTCAAAGAAGTGGATCAGACACTTTTGAAATTCATTTGGAACAATAAACACCCTAGAATAGCTAAAGCAATCATTGAGGAAAAGAATATGGGAGGAATTACTTTCCCCAACTTTAAACTGTACTACAAAGCAATAGTTATCAAAACAGCATGGTATTGGAATAAGAACAGGTCCTCAGATCAGTGGAATAGGCTTGAATACTCAGAAAATGTTCCCCAGACATACAATCACCTAATTTTTGATAAAGGAGCAGGAAATCCTAAATGGAGCAGGGAAAGCCTCTTCAACAAGTGGTGTTGGCACAATTGGATAGCCACTTGCAAAAAATTGAACTTAGACCCCCAGCTAACATCATGTACGAAGGTAAAATCCAAATGGATTAAAGACCTCGATATCAGCCCCCAAACCATAAGATATATAGAACAGAACATAGGCAAAACACTCCAGGACATTACAGGCATCTTCAAGGAGGAAACTGCACTCTCCAAGCAAGTGAAAGCAGAGATTTACAGATGGGAATGTATTAAGCTGAGAAGCTTCTGCACCTCAAAGGAAATAGTGCCCAGGATACAAGAGCCACCCACTGAGTGGGAGAAACTATTCACCCAATACCCATCAGACAAGGGGCTAATCTCCAAAATATACAAGGCACTGACAGAACTTTACAAGAAAAAAACATCTAACCCCATCAAAAAATGGGGAGAAGAAATGAACAGACACTTTGACAAAGAAGAAATACACATGGCCAAAAGACACATGAAAAAATGTTCCACATCACTAATCATCAGGGAGATGCAAATCAAAACAACGATGAGATACCACCTCACACCCCAGAGAATGGCACACATCACAAAGAATGAGAATAAACAGTGTTGGCGGGGATGTGGAGAGAAAGGAACTCTTATCCACTCCTGGTGGGAATGCCGTCTAGTTCAACCTTTATGGAAAGCCATATGGAGATTCCTCCAAAAACTGGAAATCGAGCTCCCATATGATCCAGCTATACCACTCCTAGGAATATACCCTAGGAACACAAAAATACAATACAAAAACCCCTTCCTTACACCTATATTCATTGCAGCACTATTTACCATAGCAAGACTCTGGAAACAACCAAGATGCCCTTCAACAGACAAATGGCTAAAGAAACTGTGGTACATATACACAATGGAATATTATGCAGCTGTCAGGAGAGATGAAGTCATGAAATTTTCCTATACATAGATGTACACGGAATCTATTATGCTGAGTGAAATAAGTCAGAGAGAGAGAGAAAAACGCAGAATGGTCTCACTCATCTATGGGTTTTAAGAAAAATGAAAGACACCCTTGTAATAATAATTTTCAGACACAAAAGAGAAAAGAGCTGGAAGTTCCAGCTCACCTCAGGAAGCTCACCACAAAGAGTGATGAGTTTAGTTAGGGAAATAACTACATTTTGAAAAGTCCTAATAACGAGAATGTATGAGGAAAATGGAGAGCTTGTCTAGAGTTCAGGCGGGGGTCGGGTGGGGAGGAGGGAGACTTGGGACATTGGTGATGGGAATGTTGCACTGGTGATGGGTGGTGTTCTTTACATGACTGAAACCCAAACACAATCATGTATGTAATTAAGGTGTTTAAATAAATTTAAAAAATTTTTTAATTTCAGAAATTGTAGAATATATATTATTTCTAGTTATTGAATTTTATTATTTATGTCCATGATGCAAAGTAAAATTACTTAATGCCTACACTAAAATAAATATATTGCTATCCTTTCTTTTGGAAAAAATAACTAAATGATGAACTAAAAACAATTTAGAATGATACAATAATGTTTTGTGAATAAAACAATAATATTAACAGTATTATAAGCCATAATGCTTCTAAAGAAAAAAAGTGAAAAATGGGAGAGAATGTTACAATTTTCCTCTTAATTGGGAAGGTATCAATTAGCCATATTTATTCTTTTCCATATTCCTCATGCCATTTCTTCATTCACTCCATAATAACCTAAAATCAGTTCTGTCTTATATACGTTACACAAGAGTTCCTGAACTGGTTTGACAATAGGAACTATATGTACTTTTGTCTACCTATCTTTAGCATCACATAATTATTCTAATATTGCTCATATACTTGAAATAACACAATAGAGTCTTGTGAAAAACTTCAAGAAGGTGTAAGACTTCAAATCTATTTGGAAATTGAAAATAGCTGCTATAAGAACAGTATTTTTATGTAATTAATTTTAATCTAAATTAATTTAATTTAAATTAAATATTTTAAAATAATATTTAAATTTGAATTTACAGGTTTTATATATATATATATATATATATATCTTAATCTCAATTGTTAAATTAGCCTAAAGTTTTTCAATCCTAATAGTATTTTCATATATATTTTCCTATTTCTAAAAAAGTGAAATGAATCTTTATAAAATAAGCAAATACATTTTAATCTTTGCAGTGGGCTTTTTCTCTTTATTTTAGAAGATAAAACTAACCAGCTCATCTGAATGCAGTACAGTTGATATTATTCTCTCTGAAGATGAAGAAATGCTCAATGAACATGAATTAGCAAAGCGTCTTAAAAGTAAGAAAAATTTGTTTGGCAATTAAAGTTTTCTTAAATATTATTTTAAGTACACATTTGACTAAATAACTTATTAACTTGTCTAATGAGTGGAAAGACACAAACATATGATCTAAGTGTATTGGCTTACACACTCTAAATTTTGGTAGAAATCCAAGAAATAACAAAGGGAAAAAGTTGACATTTCAAAAATAGGGAAATTAAATTTATCTTCTTGGGAACCTAATGCAGTAGTTAAGATTATCGACTGCAATCAACCAGTTTGTGTTTAAGTTCTAATCTACCATTAGCTTTTTATCAATATTTTTAGTGATGTCTTAATATAAAATGTAAGAATATTAAGATTTACTAACAATAAGAGAATAAGAGTTAATGATAAGACTCATGGGATTTTAGAAGAAAAGGTGGTGTATATTTAGCTAAGTTACTCAACATTCTAAACATTGAAATCACTGGAAATTGTTTAAATGAAAGATGGCAATTGCTCAATTTTCTATTTTTAGAATAAAAAGTATTTCATTTGTAAGATTAATTTTGGAAATTTCATGTCTATGGCATAGAAGGAAGCAATTATATTTTTTAAAACCAAAGATGACTTTAGGCAAAAATTCTAAAATACATTGATTTACAATGAAATTCATTTACAATTAAATACATTGGGTTTAAATTCTACACACCTCAATTCTTTGCTTTTTTCAGTGCCTTTCAAAAACTTGGAGTTATTTGTGTTAAATCTAATCACCCAAAGGTAAAGTTTAAGCCCACATAAATGTATACCATGCTTAATTTTTGCTTACCCTAAAATATAGTTCTTAAAATGTTTTAATATTTTAAGTTAAAGATAATTTACAAAGTTATTGATAGTTGAGTTTTAGGCAGAAAACATTTAAAAGGCAATTTTAACACTAGTCTCAATTCCCTCCACAGTAATCTCGTATTCCATCATCATCCACTGTTGTTTATTTTAATAAGTTATTTTTAAACAGGTTATGGACAGCAGTCTTCACCAGATCAAATCAATAAAGACACCAAGAAAGGAAAAATTTGGAAAAACATAAGGAAAACCTGTTGCAAAATAGTAGAAAATAGTTTTTTTAAGTGGTTTATTTGCTTTGTCACTTTGATCAGCACAGGTACACTGGTAAGTGAAAATATGTTACTTGTTTATGGGAAAAACATAGCAGAGATTATTTTATAAAGTCACCAACAAGGAACGCCTATCTCCAATACAGGCAGAGGTTGGAAGGGGGAGGGAGGGCATTGGTGGTGAGAACGTTGTACTGGTGAAGGGGGGTGTTCTGTTTATAACTGAAACCCAGCTACAGTCATGCTTGTTATCATGGTGCTTACTAAAGATTTTATATAAAAAGAAAACCAAGCCAATTATTTGCCCATGAATTCTTATTATAGCACCAAAATTTATATTGCAATTTTAATTTTAAGGTGCAAATTACAGTTAATTTGAAAGTCTTGTAAATTTTAACTGAATATTATATAATATAATTTTAAATATATGGAAAACAATAAGAAAAAAGGAATGTAAATAGATGCCTAAGTCATATTATAGTAAAATTTCAAAGTTTAATGATATACTTATACAAATCAAACTTATTTACTAGTACTTTGTTACCTATTGAATGGTATCATTGATGCATAAGTAAGTTTTAAGTTTTCAAGGGCCTTTAAATTACAAATTCAATTTGAATTACAATTCAATTGAATTCACCTTTGAATTACAAATGTATTTACCCATTGACCTAACAATCTTAATTCTTAGAAAGTATAGCATCTATATGTATTAAATATAATTACAAGGTTATCCATAGAAGAATTACAGAATAACAAAGAGTGATGGATGAACTTTGTATATTGATACCATATTAATACTATTGTAACTGTGATACTTAAACTATACAAATTATTTTTAATTGAGTTTATAATAGACTGTTTAAATATACTATGAAAATCATTCGAGACACTGTAAAACTAAAGATACAGAAATTATCAGCAAGTTGTTAAAAAAAGATGCTCAATAATGTTTGTACTGTAAAATTTGAGAAAGAAAAGGAATATAACTCATAATTGCTTGTGTTTTTATTAGCTCTCAGAAAGAATACACAGAAAATAGTTTATTGAGAGAGAGAATGGAGTATGGTTAGAAACAAGTCTGATAACGCCTATTTGAGGGGGGAAGTTAGAGTCCTATTTAGCAGTTTTCAGGGCTTACTCCTGGCTCTGAGTTCACAATCATTCCGGAAGGCTATATGGGGAGTAAAGATTGAACCTGGGTCTGCCACATGTAAGACAAGCCCCTACCCATTGTTCTATCACTCCAGACCCATAATGTCTATATTTTAAATCAATATTATAATGACATTAGTGAAAAATTATAAAATCATAAGATTATAGCAGATAAGATTTTTCACAAACTCTCCTGTGTAACTATCATTTGACTTGAGAAACGGAGCATTATCTATATACTTGACTATAAGCCGAGCTTTTCCAGCACAAAATTTGTGCCAAAAAACCCGAACTCGGTTTATTCTTGGGTCATACAGGTTATTTGATTCTGTGAGATCACTGAATCAAATGCGCTTAGTCTCCCGTCATCTTCTGGTATCTTCTGGAGGAGGCAGTGCTTCAGTTTAGTCCACAAGTGTGGCTGAGCTGAAGAGGTAGGCGGCTAAACTGAACTGTGTGCCACTAAACTAACCACACAATATTCTGCACTTTGTATGAGACGGACAGCAGTGATGATATCTGCGAACTCAGCAATGATGACAGTGTCTGTGCTGAGATCCGATACAATTGAAGTTCTGTTTGGACATACAGATGAGGAGGAGGAGGAATCCAGTTTTGTAGGATTTTAAGCTTTGTGATTTAGCTTGAGTACCTGTTAAGCTACGGTTTTCTGCACTTTAAATTTTTTGCATTATTGTTACTAGTTTACAGTTTTTCTTTAGCAATAAATATTGAAAAACATTTAACCTACTGATTCCTCATTATTGTAATTGTTTTTGGGTCACACCTGGCAGCACTCTGGGGTCACTCCTGGCTCTACTCTCAAAAATCTCTTGCTAGGCTAGGGGAACCATATGGGATGCCAGGATTCGAGTCACCATCCTTCTGTATACAAGACAAAAGCCCTACCTCCATGCTGTCTCTCTGGCCCCTATATTTTTATTTTTGCGATTTACCAGTGGCTGCTGCATTTTCCACCTCGGCTTATACTCGAGTCACTAAGTTTCCCAAGGTTTTAAGGTAAAATTTGGAGGTCGGCTTACACTTGGGTATATAGGCACTTAGATTCAAGGCTTCTTACAGGAGGCGAGAGAGAGAGAGAGAGAGAGAGAGAGAGAGAGAGAGAGAGAGAGAGAGACAGAGACAGAGACAGAGACAGAGACAGAGAGACAGAGACAGAGAGACAGAGAGAGAAGAGAGAGATCATATAGCAGAGTGAGGTTTGATCTTACTTTTTTTGTTGGTTGGGTGCCACACTGGGCAGTACACAGTGGCTACTCCCAACTCTGTACTCAAGCCCCCAATGGTGCTTGGGGATCCATGTGGATCTGGAGATGGAACCACAGAAATCTCGAGCTCCAATCCATTGAGATATCTCCCTTGTCCTATACTTTTTATATAGTTCCGCATTATTTTCTAGTCCAAAACTAAATATATGTAATAAAAATAAAGAGCTGGAAGTAACAGCTCACTTCATGAAGCTCACCACAAACAGGGATGAGTTTAATTAGAGAAATAACTGCATTTTGTACTATCCTAATAATGAGAATGTACGAGGGAAATAGAAAGCCTGTCTAGAGTACAGGCGGGGGTTGGGTGGGGAGGAGGGAGATTTGGGACATTGGTGATGGGAATGTTGCACTGGTGATGGGTGGTGTTCTTTACATGACTGAAACCCAAACACAATCATGTAAGTAATAAAGTTGTTTAAATAAAAAATAAAGATATTTTAACATAACTTTGGATATTTCCAATTTCCTTGGAGACACTTTATTTCTGTTGAGCTCAATTCAAATATATATATATATATATGGAGTGGTTTTCTAAGAAACACATTCTTCTTTATATGTGAATAATTAATCCTGACTTTTTTACCTTTACTTTGATGCAAGAATTCTTGAGATTTCTTTCTTGCATTTGATTGATTTTTTATTGGTGCTAAATTAAAGTAAAATTTACAGGTTTCAGGGCTATGACTCAAAGGGGTTAAGGACATACCTGGAATATGCAAGATTCTGAATTCTTATTTATAGCATGGCTACTAGAGCAACAATGGATGTGGTTCTTGTGGCCCACTAGCACTGCTAGTGTGTCTTTAATGGCCCCCAGAATATCTTGGAGAGCGCTGAATCAACAGTCTAAGTTACCCAGGAGTGATCCTGGATACTAAATATTCTTGGTAGTGCTCTGAGGATAAGATACCTATCTTGTAGTACCAAGTGTTAGACCATTTTTAAAATATGTAAATTAAATTTGAAAAATACTGAGAAACTTTGGAGAAATTATAGATTTATTTCCATTTCACCCTTTTCCACTTGTCTAATTATTATTTTTTTCCTTTAATCATGATATAGATTCTTGAACATACTGGTATTTTAAATTTCTTTTTCTGGGGCCAGAGAGCTAGCATAGTGGTAAGGCATTTGCCTAGCATGTAGCTAACCCAGGATGGACCAGGGTTCAATTCCCAGCATCCCATATGGTCCTCCAAGATTGCCAGGAGTAATTTCTGAGCGCCACTGAGTATGGCCCAAAATACCCCCCCCATTTTTCTTGTTTTTTTTTTTCACAGTGGTATAAATCTTTGAACTGGTTACATAGAATTAATGATATGTTTATTAGACATAATTAAAATTCCATCTCATACTGAGTTATATTCACTGATTTGAGAGACACCAGATTACTTACTAACATACATATAAGAACAAGTTTAGTATTTATAAGAATAAATTTTATGGGGGGCCGGAGTGATAACACAGCTGTAAGGCCTTTGTCTTGCACACGGCTGACCCAGATGGACCTGGGTTTGATCCCTGGCATCCTGTATGGTCCCCCAAGCCTGCGAATAGTGATTTCTGAGTGCAGAGCCAGAAGTAACCCCTGAGCACCACTGGGTGTGACCCAAAACCCCCCAAATTTTTTATGACAAGAAAATAATTATAATACTAGCATTTAAAAATTATAAAGACTTCTGTAGTTATCTGGTTCAGGCATATATCATTCATTTGTTCATCAAAACATTTATTTATGGTGCTAGAGAGATTGTACAATTGGTAAGGTGCTTGTCATGTATGCAGCCAATCCAGGGTTGATCTCAAGCATCCCATTTAGTCCTTGGAGCATAGCCAGGAGTAATACCTGAGTGAAAAGCCAGGAGTTAGCCCTGAGCATAACCAAATGTGACCTCAAACCTAAAAACCAATCCCACACAAAACCCAAATTCATTAATATTTATTTATATTTTATAAATAGTATTATCAGTCACTCAAATCCCATAAGACAAAAAGCTGATTACAAAGGGCAAAGGTCACTTTTTAATTTTTTTCAAAGTAATTTATATACAATAAATTAATCTGTAATGTAAAAATGAAATTCTACCGTCAATTAATGCTATTTGGTACTGCATTATCTCAAAATAACTCATATTAAGTTATATGGATAAGTGAATTAACACTTAAAACAATAACATATCACATAATTTACCAAACAGAGTTGAAAATTTATTACCCCTTGCCAAGATAAATTTTGTCTAAATTACATGTACACTATTTAAAAATTTTTTTACCTACAGGCTTTGGAAGATATTTATATTGACCAGAGAAAGACTATCAAAATCTTACTAGAATATGCTGACATGATCTTCACTTATATCTTTATTTTGGAAATGCTTCTGAAGTGGATGGCATATGGATTTAAAGCCTATTTTAAAAATGGCTGGTACAGACTAGACTTTTTGGTTGTCATTGTACGTATTCAAAAACTTGTAAAATGGTTATTTAACATATTCTTCCTTATTTGTTCTTAACCTCTAACTCTTCTGTTAACTTATATCTTCATTTTCTTTCTCTGTATATTTCCAGTCACCCATAATCAATGTTTGCTATTGAAATGTTTAACATCTACTTTTTTCTTTTTATAAATTTTAAAAACTTGAGCTCTTTATTCCTGAGTTATTAATACTTACTAATGAATCTATATTTGCAAACAAATATTTTTGTTGCCCAATGTCTTAAGCTGCATCCATCTTAAAGTCTTTATGTTATTTTGCCACAATTTTAAAGTGTATATTTAAAATTACGTGTATTATCACATTTGCTCTAATCCAAGTCCTCCCAAGTTCTCATCACTGTCACTGAAGAGTTTCCTTGTGAACATGTCTGCTTCTATCACTGAACATAGTCATTCTATTTCTGAAGAGCAATCAGAGTTAATGTAAAATGGAAATTGTTTTTGTTATTTTTCCTCTTGAAATTCTTTAATAATGAACACATTTTATGAATACAAATGCTACAATCAATGATCTGCAAATATTTAAATAATGCAGTTTTACAACTTGAAATTCTCCTTATCCCCAGCCCTAGTCCCTAGTCCCTCATCTGTTCCATGAGCACTGGGCTTCTGAAGTGTAGATATGCTAAGTTTACATTACCTCAAGAACTTTGCATTTCTTTTTCCTTCCACTTGGAATTTTTGCTGATTCACTTCATTTATGTCTTTGATTAAGTGAAAATGTTGAAGTTCGGTTTCTTGTCACAACTCCATTAAACTTTGCAGTCACTCCAATGTTTTTCTTTCATTTGCATTCTTTGTCTCCCCAAAAGCCATTATATTAGATGATATATTTTTGTATTTTGCTAATTGCCTGTTATTTAGCACTAGAAGATAAATTTTATTAGGACAGCATTTTTTCTCACAAATTTCCATTTTTACCCACTGTACCAATTGCAATTCTAAATGTACAGTATCTCCTTATTCACCTAATTCACTGAATTTGCCTAATTCATTGTACCTAAAGCAATTACAGTATTATTTTTAGTGAAAAATAATAGCCTATTTAATTTATGCAGTGATTCAGTATGTAATATTGAATATATTTAATCTGAAAATAATGACTAACAATATTTAATTTCTATCTTTGAAATTTATACTTACAAATTAATCTCCTACTCTAATTAAACTACTATATCTGGTACCTACCATCTTGTTTTTTGGTCACTGTTTCTTTAGATGCTCAGGGCTTACTCTTGGACCTGTGCTTAGGGGACCATAAAAAAGGAATTGAGGGGCCGGGTAGGTGGCGCTGGAGGTAAGGTGTCTGCCTTGCAAGTGCTAGCCAAGGAAGGACCGCGGTTCGATCCCCCGGCGTCCCATATGGTCCACCCAAGCCAGGGGCGACTTCTGAGCACATAGCCAGGAGTAACCATTGAGCGTCAAACGGGTGTGGCCCAAAAACCAAAAAAAAAAAAAAAAAAAAAAAAAAAAAAAAAAGGAATTGAATCCAGGTTAGTTACTTTATTGGCAAGTGTCCTATCTACTGTACTATCTTCTATCTCTCCAGCTCCTGGTCATTGCTCTTATATATCTATTTTCCTCCATGTTGATGTAAACAAAACTCACTTTAAAACATTATAAAACCATTTCTTCAGCACAAGATATACCATCTTCATTTGGAGATCATTTATACAGGAAATATTAAGAGAAAATAAGAAATATTATTTACTTTGTTCAATCTCTATTAACACTAATAATTAACTTTGAAGCAATTATACATTTATATATTCTAAAAATTATCCCTTGATGCCTTTTCTCTGAAATTCTATTTTCTATTTTATTTTAACATTTACACAAGGGCACAACTGTAAAGATGTACAAATTTTGTTTTGATGAACTATCACTATAATATTACTCTACTTAAAATAATCATACATTTAGGGCCAAAGAGATAGCATGGAGGTAGGGCATTTGCCTTGCATGTAGAAGGATATTGGTTCAAATCCCAGCATCCTATATGGTCCCCCGAGCCTGCCAGGAGCTATTTCTGAGCTTAGAGTCAGGAGTAACCCCTGAACTCTGCTGGGTGACCCCAAAACCAAAATAAAATAAAATAATCATAAATTTGATCCTTAGTTCAGGCCTAAAAATAAATAATAATAGGGGACAGACATATAGTATGTAATTTACAGTGCTTGCTTTGCCTGCAACTAACTGTGGCTTGATCCCTGATATTGTGTATGATCCCCTCAACATTGGTATAAGTGGTTCCTGAGCACAGAAAAGGAGTAGGCCCTGAGCACGGTCAGGTTTGGCAAACTTTACCCCATACCACACAATTTAAAGAAGCATTGTTCCTTTATCATTGTAATGTCAATGTTTTAATCTCAAACATTTCTATGATTAAAAAATGTTGTTGTTTTATCTTTATATGATAAATTTTAATGCAAGATTCTCATATCTGTAGATGATTATTAAAATATGATAAAATATTTAAATATTTTGCAAATATTCCATTGCATACCTTTATTGTATTTTTAATTAAATAATTTTAATAAGTTGTTTTTATTATTATTATTGAAATTAAATCAGATTCCCTCTTGTTTTGTGTATATGTATCTAGGTATTTTGTGTTACCTTAATAGGCAAAACTCGAGAAGATCTCAAACCACTTGTTTCTATTAAATTCCTTCGGGCACTCAGAGTTCTATCTCAGTTTGAAGAAATGAAGGTATAACAATGTTAATAATTCTTAACTTTGTGTTTGAATCACTAAATTTTTACACATTAACAAGGTTTATTGTTTGCTATATTATATTCTTGACAACATTAGTACTATAAGTTTTTATCCTGATTCTTTAAAATATAAAACTATTTATTAGTTATGCTTATTAAGATTTGAGGTTTTATTTGCTTTTCAAAATAAAACTAATACAGAAAAGCAGAAACTCTAATAATGAAGAGAGAAAATATACTTGCAAATGTATTACTGTTCTTCATTGTAATGATAAATTTACAATATATAAAATTGTCAAACCATTATTTTGTATGCCAGAAACTCAACAGTGTTGTTGGACATGTATATATTACAAAAAAGAAATGCCATTATTACTCACATGGATATTTGTGATTATTTTAGTTTTCTAAAATATTAAAAATGTAACTGATAGAAAATTTAAAAAGGTTTTAATTTTATGATAAATTTACTGTTTTTTAACTCTCACAGCACATATTGCAAATTTACCAATCTCCTTTTTATATTTCATGTTAAAGTTCCACTCTACAATATGAGGTAAAGTGTTAGGATGAACTATAAAATTAGCAATGATCAATTATTGGAGACAATAATAAAAATCATATGTAACTAGCCAAATTTGTAAACAAAAGAATAATTATTGAAGGGCCAGAGAGATATCACAGCGGTAAGACGTTTGCCTTGCATGCAGAAGGACCGTGGTTCTAATCCCAGCATCCCATATGGTCCCCTGAGCCTGCTGGAGGCGATTTCTGAGTGAAGAGCCAGAAATAGCCCCTGAGTGCATCCGGATGTGATCCCCCCCCAAAAAAGAATAATTATTGAAAAACTGTTTATAATATTAAAGACACAAGTTTAAGAAATAGTTTTTACAGAGTATTGCTGTTTTAAAGTTGAGGTAATAGACAGTTCTCAAACTTGCCATACCACTTAGGAGGTTTGATGATTGAGTGGTACGTATAGGCCCATAAGTTGTTTGTTTAGACAATTTCTTGGCTTGCTTTATTGATGTACCATCTTGTGATCCTATTTTGATTTTCCCCACCACCTCTTCTCTCTCTCCTTGTATGTTTAGGATCCCTAAGCTCATCCTAGATGCTTTTTAGATAATCTCAAACATACACAATGGGTTCTTAGTATATATACATTCTAATTTGCTCTATCTTCTTTTATGAATTTAGTGTAAAAAATTTAACTATATCTGTATTTTGATCTTTATTTTTATTGAAATTTAGATTTTATTTAAATAATTTACAAATCATATGTCAACAGATCTTTCAGAGTTGAATATTTTTTTACTTAAAGTAGTTAACGTAGTAGTTAATGTCACTATAACATTAAATTAATTTTTTTGATTTAACTAAAATAATTTCACATTTCTTAATCAGTGTTTATATTTTTGTTTTTTTATATATTAGGTGGTTATCAGAGCTTTGCTAAAAACAACTTTACCCATTTTGAATGTGTTTTTGTTCTGCCTAATGATTTGGCTGACTTTTAGTATCATGGGTGTATACTTATTTGCTGGCAAGTTTTATAAATGCATAAACCCCAAAAATGGGAAAATATATCCTATATCTGATGTCATGAATAAAAGTCAATGTGAAAGCCTTATGTTTAATGAGACAATGTCATGGAAGAATGCAAAACTGAACTTTGATAATGTTGGAAATGGTTTTCTTTCACTGCTTCAAGTAGTAAGTATATTTTTGATTTTTTTAAATAAATTATTTGTTCACTCTACTGTAGTTTAATGTAAAGACATCATGTGAATAGTAAATAGCTCTGGTCATAAAATATTTAAATATTGTTAGTAGATACATGCTATGTTGGTTACTATAAAATCTCATTTGGAGATAAAAGTTATATGTAATTCTGACTGTGTTAAGAGAAGGAAGAGGGAATGAAGATAGGACTCACAGAGAAAATAGCAGATACTGTTAAAAATCTTTTGTAATGGGGCCGGGCGGTGGCGCTGGAGATAAGGTGCCTGCCTTGCCTGCGCTAGCCTAGGACGGACTGCGGTTCGATCCCCCGGCGTCCCATATAGTCCCCCAAGAAGCCAGGAGCAACTTCTGAGCGCATAGCCAAGAGTAACCCCTGAGCCTCACAGGGTGTGGCCCAAAAACCAAAAAAAAAAATCTTTTGTAATAATAACTGAATAGTTAATTGAGTTATAGTTCTTTGGTTCAAAAGCACCAAAAATCCAGTTATTTCTGTGCATTTGTTGAGTTATTTATTGTTTTGTGGGCCTTATTATTATTTTGGTCTATATAGTGATTTGAGGATTGCTCCTCAATAGTCCAATATGAGAATTACTGTTATCTCCTCCTTTGTAAAGAACATGTATGGTAGTTAATGTTATAATTGGGTTGCTTAGAATTTATTTTATCATTTATATCTCCCTTATATTTATCTGATATCTTAAAATATGTTAAGTTAATTAAACTAAAACTTATTAATGGCTAGTACAACACAAATGCAATAATGAAAATGGTAAAGATCTCAGTTATACAGTATACTGAAAATATCAGACTTACTGATATTTTAGTATATGAATAACAAATTGTTGTTTTCTTCATTTTCTGTGAAGAATTTCCATAAAAATAATACTTGCATTTTTATAGGCAACATTTAATGGATGGATTGATATTATGAATTCAGCAATTGATTCCAGGGATGTAAGTATAATACAAAATTAGAGCCAGTATTAAGATTCAAACTGTCATATTTCTTTTTTTATCATTTTTATTGAAAAATTAACTTCCATCACTTTACTTTTAAAGTACACAGCTTGATTTTTAGATTTACATATTTTATGACATGATTGCTTCATTAAGTTTAATTAGCATCATTTTATGTAGATAATTTTGCTTTGATTTTTTTGTCTTCTGGGGGAGCACCTCTCAAATGATGCTTGGGGGCTCAGGAATCACTCCCAGTTGATACTCTGTCAACAATGCCAGCAGATTCCACTTGAACATTTTGGATTGCCAAGGCCTCTTGCTAGTTCATTGAGGCCTCTAGGACTGCACTTAATGATTTTAGGAAACTCAATTGCAGTACTTGGTAATCTACTGGTAATGTGCTGGAGATTATTTAGGTCAGGATGAATGTGCCCTTAGAGATTTTAATAAAGCAAAAGATAAAATTATCTTTATAATGAAAACTGTCAATACTTTCTCTCAGATGTTTATATGGAACCTCGGCAGAGCTCCCAGTAATAGAGAGTGTAAGAGCCTTGTGAATGCAAGATATATTCTCTACTCCTTATAATTACCACACAGCACCTCAGGATTTACATACTTAAGAACTTTCCAATTATCATATAGCAATGTTAGCTATAGATTTCATACTGTATATTACATCCCTAGAGCTACTTATCTTATTTATAGACGTTTCTGCCTTTTGACGATTTTCCTCTATATCCCTCTTTTATCGCCTTTTGCATCTGGTAACCATATTTTTGGTTTATATTCAAGAGTTTAGGATTCTTTTGTTTCTTTGCTTTTGTTTCTAGACTTTATATATAAATGAAATCATACATTATTTTTCTATATTTTATTACTGGATTTATAACACCTACAAACCAATGAAAAACATTTTTAATTTAAACAAAGTAGTGGTATTTCTTTATAAAAGAACAAATCAGGCACACTAACAAATTATTAGAGCATTGTTAGTGTTTCTTCTAATTATTTTATTAACCTTTATATTTTAAAAAGCCAACACCAATATTTTGCTACTTTTTGCTAATATATATTTAAAACTATTTTAGAGCATTTCAGAAAAATATAAAATATTATAGGAAGCTTCAGAAATGCCTTTTTATCATTTTGCTAACACATGTATAACTTTCTCACTTATTTGGATCAATCACTGGAACTACATTTTTTTTTTTACCTGAAATCAACTTACAGCAGCCAGGAATGTGGCTCAGCAGTAGAAAATATGCCGTGTATGGATCAGGCCTTGCGCTCTACCAATACCAAAAATTAATAACAACAAAGCAGGATCCTATATTCATGCATCACAATATATTACTATAAATATATTACTACAAAAAATATATTACTATAAAGTTTTTACTTAATGACGTGTATTCTGTAGGCTTGAACAAATGAGTCTTTATCATTATAATATTATGTCGAATATTTTCATTACCCTTATAAACTATCTGTACTCTGACATTTTGTGTTTATTTTTTAATTTAACTTTATAGGAAGAAATGCAGCCTTTCTTTGAAAATAATATATATATGTATTATTACTTTGTTATCTTCATTATTATTGGATTATTTCTCCCTCTGAGTATGCTGACTGGTGCTATTGTTGCTAATTTCGATAAGCTTAAGATAAAGATAAGTATATTTATTCTTTTTATGTCAGTTACTAGAGTCACTCATTTTGCTTTTAATATTTAAGTTTAATGTATTTTTATATCAATCTACAAAATGAAATAAACTATTAAAATGATTATGTTCATATTGTTTTCTATTATTAAATTTATGTTAGATTTTTAGTGTGTCTGTGTATATTTATAAATATTGATGTGGTTAAAATACTATCTATAGTTACTTTGCTGAATAAAGCTTATAGGTAGGAGTGTTACACATTATTTTCATTCTTGTATCCCATTTCATTTTCATTTTCTGTATTTCCATTTCAGTTAACAATGGAGATAATGGTACTGCTTTAAAGAAAAGCTAAAAAAATTTAAAAAATAATATTGTTCTGCATCTGCACAAATATGTAAAGAAGTTTATGCTTGCCTTGAATGCAGACCACATGATTTTAAGTCCCAGCACCACAATCCCTGGCACCTAAGTCTGCCTGGATTGATCCTTGAGCACAAAGCCAGGAGTAAGCACTAAGCACATCTGGGTGCGACCAAAGATAAACCCCCAAGCAATCAAATTTGTGGCCATTTTGTAGGTAGTATCAAGTCCTATATAAAGATATGAATGCTCACTTCTTCTATATCGTATCTGTTTTGTAGAAGATACTGAAGTTGGAGTCAGAGTGATAGCACAGTGATAGGGCACTTGCCTTGCATGCAGTCAACCCAAGATGAGCCAGAAGTAACCCCTGAGCACCACTAGGTGTGGCCCAAACACCAAAAAATAAAACAAAACAAAACTAAAGTTATTCATCAATGATGAATGATGGAACTGTGAAGGTACTATGAAGAAGTAAACACATTAATAGTGAAAAATAGTATTTGAAAAATAAAGTGATATGCAAACATTTAAATAAAAATAGAAGTGATTCTACTTTTCCCTGATTAATGAAGCAAATCTATTCTACCAACTCTAGTTTTCCAACTTTAACCTTTCTAAAGTAAAGTCAGATATCCCCTTGTTGTTTCTGCTTTGTCTCTAACAAAATGCAGATCTCATTATAAAGTTTTGAAAGTGGGTTGATTTTTTCACAAGAACAGGCACAGAGAGATTGCTTATCATCAGTCATACCTGTATATATTGTAGATGTGTGTTATGTAGATTTTTGTATAGAAAGTCTTATATATTCAAAGAAGATTTAGTTCATTGCTGTTAAGCCTTTTAAAAAAGATTAAATAATTGTCAAATTTTCTAAAGGTTGAATTTAGACTAAATTTGATTTGAATATATTCTCTTTTACCAGGAAGATTCACAAATCTTTATAACAGTAGGACAGAAAAAGCAATACCGTTCATTGAAGAAATTGATTCATGAGGACTATGAAAAACCAGTACCTCGTCCACGGGTAAGAAAACATCTAGTTTTTTTGTTTCCTTGCTTGTTTATGTGTTTTTAAACTTAAAAAATATCTCCTATGTATATATTCTCTCATAGAAATTAAAATGTTTATAAAATTTTATTTTGGTGGGGAGAGGGAAATCTCCCTTGCAATGCTTCTAGAATACGTAGAATAAACTACTCTTACAGAGCTGGTACCTGGGTGCTCCACCCTAGTGTCATAGTAGTTGCTTAGGCCCAGCAGTCTTTGGCATTTCTGATGGCATTCCCTGGTCATACTCAGGAAATCATGCAGTGTAGGGGATAGTCCTCAGTCCTTCAAATGCACTCTAGTCCTTAAAGCAATCCCCCAGATTTTGTTTCAAAAAAGTCTTATAATAAATGACTTTTTGTAGGATGGAGCAATAGTTCAGTGAGTAGGGTACTTAACTTTCATTGGCTGACCTGGGTTTGATCTCTACATCCTCTATGATCCCCCACTTTCTCCATGAATGATCTCTGAGCATTGCTGGGTGTGTTCCCTTCAAATAAATTATTTTGAAAAACATTATTAAATATGTTCTCTGACAAAGATTTTGATGCTATATTTATTGCTTTACTAAACTAAAGTTAATAGTTTTAGTTTGTTTAAACTTGGGCATTCATTTTCCTATTTATGCTAGGTGGAGAATGATAAATCTAAAGACATGTTCATGTACATATACACATGTGCATATATATGTGTGTGTGTAAAGACCTGGGTACTTTATTTATTTATTTATTTATTTATTTATTTATTTATTTATTTATTTATTTATTTTGGTTTTGGGGACACACCTGGTGGTACTTAGGGGTTTTTCCTGGCTATGTGCTCAGAAGTCACTCCTGGCAGGCTGGAGTTGCAGTGTGGTATATTGGGGATTGAACCTGGGTCAGCGTGTGCAAGGCAAATGCCCTACCTGTTATGCTATTGTTCTGGTGTTTGTACTTATTTATTAATAAGATTATTGTATCTTTTTTATTCCCCACAGAACAAATTTCGAGGTTTGATTTTTGACTTGGTAACAAGTCAAGCTTTTAACATCATTATTATGGTTCTTATCTGTGTCTACACAATAATATGTATGACAGAAAGCTATGATCAGAGTATAAAAATGGATACTGCTATAATGTGGATTAACTTAATTTTTAATTTGTTATACTTTGGGGAATGTGTGCTGAAGATCATCGCTTTCCAATCCTACTATTTCACTAGTAGATGGAATATTTTTGATTTTATGGTAGTCATTCTCTCCTTCATAGGTAAGATCTTGTTTAATCAACTTTTCATTTATAGTAATATTAATTCAGCAAGCATTTATAGTAAATGTTTCCTGACATAATGTTTCTTCATAACTAAAATATACAGGGACTATTTTTACTTCCAACAAATTACTTCACATTTTGTCATTAAAAAATACACACATATACACCTGACAAACATGGTATTCAAAACTATTTATTAAGCCAAATACATAGAGTATCACCATGTAAATGGCTAATTATCCTTCTATGAATACATCTCAAAAATATATTGTATTTTAAATGACACTTTTAGGCTCACTATAATTCTTTCCTTTTACCATTTTACAGCATATTTACAACTTTCATAACATGAGAGCTTTAGAAATTATTTTGTTGCTAACTTGCTCTTACTCTAAAAATACCAGTATTTTATTAACAAATAACTTTGATTTTCTTCTTTAAATAAATGTTATGCTATTTATACATATATGAAAGTATTTAGGTATACATAGTTATATAAGTTATTAAATATAATTTATAAATGTATAATTTATGTTATCATAGATAATTTATAATGTACTTAAAAATACAAGCATTTAAACAGTACATTTTAATATTGTGCTATTAAGTTTATGATAAGGGATAAATCAGTGTACAACATCAACACAACAGAGTGAGAATATATCTAATCAATAACTAGGGCTCAGAAAAAAACACAGAAGGGGCCGGTGAGGTGGTGCTAGAGGTAAGGTGGCTGCCTTGCAAGCGCTAGCCAAGGAAGGACCGAGGTTCGATCCCCTGGCGTCCCATATGGTCCCCCCAACCCGGGGGCAATTTCTGAGCGCTTAGTCAGGAGTAACCTCTGAGCATCAAACGAGTGTGGCAAAAAAAAAAAAGAAAGAAAGAAAAAAAATACAGAAGAAGCAAAACCTAAATAATAACGTATTGGATAAAGAAGTTGCCAAGTTTATTATCTAGTATCAAGTGCTTTAGTTATAGAGAAGTTTATTTTCTGCCTCACAATAAACTTATATATAATGTGAGATAGTAAATAGTCCCAATTTGGGGACATTTATAGAATGTTAAGAACTATTTTCTATCTTCAGTGTAAAAACTAAACTGTGCCCAATTGTGTTTCATTCTTGCTGTTCATAGTGGAAGGAATGTAATTAATTACTGATAAATGAGGATTAGCAACTTGATAGAAAAGAGTTTAAATATTGGAGAGGAGATTAGGGGAAGAAAATTAAGGAATGGGACGTCAAAGAGCCCTGCTAAACTGAAATGAGAGTCACTTATAGGAGAGCAGGAAGGAAGAAGCATCGCAGTCAAAGAGAATGGTTTGGAAATTTAAAGCTCAGATGGGTTTGGCATTTGGCCATAATAGTGCATGACTAAAGTAAAATGAAGTTTGAAATTAAGAACACCAAAGACTAAGACTCTATCTCCGGAATGTATTGTTAATGTTGGGCGTTGCAATGGAAAGTGCACTAGTCAACTACAGACTAATCTCCAGTGAATATGAATAAGAGGGACTAAATAGGTCATAGAGCCAACAAACAGTGGTACTTTTAACAGTTGAATGTCATGATCCACAAAGTTCAGAATTTTTTTTCTCATAAAAAAATGATTGTAAGAAAAAGCATTTGGGAATGACAGTGCAAAGACATTTATATCATACCTCCTGTCCTATTTCTCTAGCACTAACCTTTATAGGAATTTCTTAAAATTATATTTTCATTTTGTGTTATAGTTATGTCTCTTACCCCTCATTCTCATATGACAGAAAAATGCCATCTACTCAGTTCATGTTCAAGTTCCTAAGAGTCCAAATACTACTAACAAAATAATCTATAAGTTACTGAATATTAGGTATTTTTGTTCTTACAGCTACCAAATAGACTTTTCTGTTCTACAGTATAATTAGTTCAGATGTCTGCTTCTAATATGGATTATTCTGTCTCTTCAAAGACACAAAAATATAATTTGTATTTGAATTAAAATAGTACATGTATAGCAAACATGGAATCAAAGTAAATTGCTTGATCCAACTGCAGTCTCAAAAATAGAAGTATTTGATCTATGATATGCTCATAATGGTATAAGGAATCCTCTTGAAGATTTTCCTAGCTATAATAAACATGAACAAAATTTATATGTATCTATATTAAATTTTCAATATCAAGTAAATGTTATATGATAGTATTAATAAAGCAATCTTAACATGAAATACAAATGACATGCATTTTTTCTAAATTGAAGATATTTAAATGATTCTTTTTCTTATTTTATTTTTTCTTAACCTTAGGTATATTTGCAGCAGATGTAATAGGTCTGTATTTTGGATTTTTGAATCTGGCACTTTTGTCGAGGATTCTCCACGTCCTGCGTCCCACAAGAGGACCAAAAGTTTTAAATCAGCTTCTGCATCCTTTGCTACTATCTCTCCCTGCACTGTTGAACATCAGTTTTCTCATCTTTCTGGTCATGTTTGTGTATGCAATTTTTGGAATGTATAATTTTGCGTATGTTAAAAAGGAAGCTGGAATTAATGATGTGTCAAATTTTGAGACTTTTGGCAGTAGTATGCTCTGCCTTTTCCAAGTTACAATATTTGCTGGCTGGGATGGGATGCTCAATGCAATGTTTAACAGTAATTGGTCTGACTGTGATCCTGATAAAATAAATCCCGGGACTCAAGTCAGAGGAGATTGTGTGAACCCCTTGATTGGGATTATTTATTTTGTCAGTTACATTCTCATATCATGGTTGATCATTGTAAACATGTACATTGTTTTTGTTATGGAGTTTTTAAATATTGATTACAAAAAGAAGGCCAGAACATTGAGTGAAGATGATTTTAGAAGATTCTTTAAAGTATGGAAGAGATATGATCCTTATAGGACCCAATACATAGACTCTAGCAAGCTTTCAGATTTTGCAGCTGCTCTTGATCCACCTCTCTCTATAGAAAAACCAAACAAGGGCCAGCTGGTTGCCATGGACCTTCCCATGGCTGCTGGGGACAGAATTCATTGCCTTGATATCTTACTTGCTTTGACAAAGCGAGTCATGGGTCAAGATGGGAAAGTGGAAAAAGTTCTTTCAGAAATAGAATCAGAGTTTATGTCAGCCAATCCTTTTAAGATCACATATGAGCCCATTACAACTACTCTGAAACGAAAACAAGAGGCAGTTTCAGCAACTATAATTCAACGTGCTTATAAAAGTTACCGTCTGAGACAAAATGACAAAAATGCATCAGGTATATCAGGTATTCATATGATAGATGATGACAGGAAAGTCCAAACTACCAAGGATGATGCTTGTTTGGACAACATTGAGGAAAATGCAGCTATTCAAAGTCAGATTTAATTGCATTTAACCTTTACTATCTTCAGATCTCCCTTAAATGTTAAAAGTATAAATAAGAAATAAAAGCAAGATGAGAGCAACTAAAGATTTTAGTAAAGAGCATTGCAACTCATGAAAGTTGAACTTATTTATAAGTCTCCATGTCAAATTTATGTTTTGTTCTTTTATACGTAGTCAAAACAAAACATACTCCTATCAAAATAACTTCTTAATTTCTTCAGTGAGTCAGAGTGAGTTAAAATTGCTTGTGGATAACGCAATTCTTGCTTTTCTGACCTAGATAGGTTGTGTCTTTTCTGAAGCATGGCACAGTTGGATGTGTAAAAAAGGCTTCTTTTATTCAAGTCACCACTAATAAAAAATAGTTACAAATAGACAAGCATTTTCCTAAAATGGAACTGTGTTTCAAAAAAATAGTGCAATGCCATTTAGTCCTAAATTTGCCAAGTCAGATGCTAACTGGAGAAAGAGGAGAGGCAATTACTAAAAAGTGCCTTTGTGATCGATCAATCATGGAGACTTTTAGTTCTAATTCAGACTGGTCTGAAAAAAAAATGGAACCTGTTTTGTTTTTGTTTTCCCTTGTTTATATTTAGAATTAAATTCTGTTTCAATGTTTTGGATAACTGGTTTCTCATCTTTTAGGCTTGTTTCCACCTAAACAATAGTTCTTCAACAGGAAACAATCCTAGAAATATCATAAAAGGAGCTATAGTTATGGTCTATGTCGTATTTCTCCTTTTCTCATTTACACATGTTCTTTTAAAAAAGTATTTACTAGAATTATATAATGAAAATTTGTTAATAGATTGAAGTAATATCTTATAAAGTTGATATATTTTAACCATCTATCCATAATGTCACTGAGTATTTAAATTGGTAAATGCATGTCATAGTGTGATTTAAGAGAGTCAAAGCTGAAATTAAGACTAGCAATTTTCATAATGATTTGACTCCTCCTTGAAAAATTGGTCACTTAGAATTTATATTCACTGTATTTTATGGATCATCATAATTTAGTGAAATAGCTTGATCATTTAAGGGGCCCTATTTTTTAGTACAGGGGGTAAAGTGCCTACTTGCATGTGATATCTATGGGTCAGTCTCAGATATTAGATGTGATCCCCTGAGCACTACTGGGAGTGATCTCTGAGCACATAGCCAGTAATAACCCCTCAGCACTGCCAGATGGAGCCCAAATGCCAGCCCCCAAACTAAAATAATCACTTAGAATTGGAGAAATAATATAGAAGGTAGGGTATTTCCTTACATGCAGCGGACCCAGATTCAATCTTTGGCATTCCATATGGTCCTCTGAGCATTGCCAGGAATAATTCCTGCTTATGGAGTAAGGGGTGGCCCCTGATCATCTCCAGGTGTGACTCTATAACAAGCAAAAACAAAAAATTTACTCAAACTGAGGGGTTGTGAATTAGATAAAAACGTAAGTTTGTATCTCATGATATTTTATATTATTAATACATACTACTAATATTTTAATTACTTATTTATCTCATCACAATTTTCATTGCTTTTTCATATACAATTAATTTAAAATATTAACAAAGTTCATTTTTTAGAAGTTTGAACATTCTAAATTTTAATTTTAAAT
The DNA here is from genome assembly GCF_024139225.1 of Suncus etruscus. Classification (NCBI taxonomy): domain Eukaryota; kingdom Metazoa; phylum Chordata; class Mammalia; order Eulipotyphla; family Soricidae; genus Suncus; species Suncus etruscus. The sequence continues at coordinate 100,582,653 of NC_064852.1, forward strand.
ATTAAAATTGTTTTTAAAAGGTAAGACAGTATAATCTTAATTCTTAATAAAAGCATAGAACTAATATCCAAGTAGTTTAAAATCTGTTATCTATTTTATCTGTGCAATGATTGATTTTAATGTGCCTACAAGTTTCTAAAGGATTCAGAAAGAAAAATTGTATGCTGTTGGCTTAAATGACAGCTTTAAATACATTGTATGGTATTATTATCACTTACCTATCAGTACTTGTATTATATTATGAATGCATGATCCTGAGCCTTAACTCTTATAATTAACAATTTATGCTATTCAGAAATGTATTATACTGACCAAGATGCCTTTGCAGAAGACCCTAAGCAACTGTAATTTCAGGTTCTGCTTAGTTCTACAAGTGTTCCTTCCCTTTCTCCTCCTAGTCTCCATTAAGCAATGAGGACCAGTGGAGAATCAGTGTTAACTTGGTGACGTGGCAACAGTTGGTGCTTTATTGAAGCTTCTGTTTTTCTATTTCTTGAAAATGCTTTAACATAGAAACTGCTTCAGTTATTTAAAATGATTAATAACTTTTTTCTTAATACCATAAAAACTATTAACAGATTTTAGTTGGAAATTGTAACTTTAACTTGTAAACAATGTTTGCCACTGCACTTCCAAATATTGTGTAGATAATTATTTTTAATGAAACCTTACAATGTATTATACTTTTTAGATACTGTAGAGGAAAATAAACATAACCTGGTAACTGCTTATGGACTGGTTTTTGTTTTTAATTAGTAAGTTATTGCACAAGAGCTTAGAAAAGTCAGTCTTATATGAATCTTATGTACTTCGGATCAAAATAAAACTAGAAACATTTGTGCTTTCTTTAGAGAATTTTTTGGGGTGAGCATTTTAAAATGTGGAACGCATTCTTAAATGTCAGAGTCATCAACTCATTGCCTTATCTAAATACACTTACATCTTTGAAATCACATATTAGCACAAATGATTTTCTTAAAATGTTATATTCACATTGACTAATAAGGAAAGTGGGTAGAATGGTTCAATTTAATCCAAAACCTTAATAAAGAGGATAATCATATTTTACTACCAATCTAAGAATAAAAGCCTATGAAGGGTCACTTCTGTTAAATTTCATAATCTGAAGATTAAAAGGTCATGAGTATCAAAGTTCAAGGGCAAAAATAGATGTTCCCACCAAAATAGAAATAGAAAGAACTCACCACTGTCAAAGCTCCACATTTCACTTCTATTAGGGTTCATTAAGGTTAAGATGATACCCAATTTGCTAAGTGAAATTATTCTTCATTTAATATACCTACTTAAATGATCACCTCTTCTACTGGCATGATTAAAAAATAATATTTATCATCTCTGTAGACCCACCTCCACATCTCAGACCCTCTGCTTGCTCCTCTAACCTTCCAGGTGAGATTAATCTCTCAACTGACATCCTGCAAACGTTTTGGAATAGGAAATAGATTCTCTTACCTTCCATCAGACTCCAAAGAGCCTCCACATCTGCCTTCTGTCATCTGAGCAGGTCCACCTCCTCTTTTGACCAGGTGGCAACTTTGCTTAACATCTCCCACCACTCACATTAGCATCTCCTGTCACTGAATGAAGACAAACAGTGAATAGAGGGACACTCATCCTAATTCCTCTGAGAATCCCAGGGTAATTAATTACAAAGATTCATCACAGCAGGAACACATCAAACACAACAGGGAAGAAGTGGAAAGGCTACCAAACTCAAAGATCTGAAAATAATAATTTGGAAGACTCCTACACTCCCAGATTCTCTGAGAGATCTGTAAATTCTGTTGCAACCACTTTAGTGACATTATGTTGAGGATGTTTTATGAGCTCAAAGAAACAAGTCAGCAAAACAAAAGAAAGCCTGGGAGGGTAAATGAGAGAATTGTAACCAGAAGTGAAAAATAAAAAGAATATTGTACATGTTATAAAAATCAATAGAAAGTATGAGCAGCAGGATGACAGAAATTTAGGAAGAAATTGCTATGCACTAAATGTAGGAAACCTCTATTAAAATAACAGAAGATAAAATGTAGTCTAAATAATGAAGAGCACAGAAAGAAATAAATTCATATGGAAAAATATGAGTCTAGCAAGGAAGGCAACTTCAATAAAAAAATACTAGTTAAAGATATCCTAAAAAAGTATTCCTCAGAGTTGAAGAGAGCAAGCACCAAGATTCAAGAGGTCTAGTTTTCCCTTTTTAATTTTATTAACTTCTACTCATTATTTTTCCCTTCCTGCTCAACTTATATTCATTTTACATTTATTTCTAATGTGTTGAAATAGAAAGTTGGATATTTATGTAAGACCCTTGTTTATTACTAATGTGTTATACTAAAATAAAATAATTAAAAGTAGTTAATGTTGCAACTTACATACATAAAGTAAATAAAGGTAACACAGGTATTTCATTGCTATCACCATAGAACTTGGTATGGCTGTTGATCGCACACTCAAATTTGCACAAAATGAAAGAAAAACAATTTTCACTTGTTTCAAAGCCTTTTGAAAAAATGATGTTCATTTCTGCTTATGTTTCAATTCTAAAATCTTTTAATTCTTGACTGAGAAAATAACTTCTTTGCTGAAAACAGCCTATGTAGAAACTTTAAAAATCTATCACAAAGATAAATCTTAACTTTCTCAAAATTTACCATCAAAATAAATTTCTGAAGTTAACATTGCTCACTGTCTTCTGAGAATTTAAATTATAGACAATTTATCTCCATTCAATTGTGTAAAATATTGCTGTTAGTAAATGTAAATTTAAGTGAAATAAAGGTTTATACCCTATCATTAAGAAGACTGCGGAACTAAGTCTGATCCTAAGTTTCACCCCAATCAGGGCTTTTTCTTCTTTTCTACTCTTTTTTTTTAAGTTTCTTTTCTTTTCTTTTCTTTTCTTTTTTTTTTTTTGTTTCTGTTTTGTTTTTGCTTTTTAGCCATACCCAGTGATGCTCAGGGGTTACTCCTGGCTATGCACTCAAAAATCACTCCTGGCTTGGGGGACCATATAGGATTCTGGGAGATTGAACCCCGGTCCGTCCTAGGCTTGAGTGCACAAGGCAGACACCTTACACCCTGCACCACTGCTCCTTCCCCCCAAAAGTTTGTTTTACTATTTATAAAATGTTACCACTTTATTTAAATACTGTGGTTCACATAGTTGCTCATACTATGTTTATTCCTGGCATTTCATTTTCCAATCAATACAATCACCAGTGTAAAATTCCTTCCATCATTGTCACTGTATTCTCACCCACCCAAAGTCTGCCCTTTTGGCAGACACAAAATAATGTATATATTGTTTGGTTATAACTAAGTGGTAATGAAATTATCAAAAAGAACTACAGCAAAAAATTTTAAAAATTACTGTATTTCGGGGTGGAGAGATAGCACAATGGTAAGGCCTTTGCCTTGCACGCGGCCAACACAGGACAGAACGCAGTTCGAATTCTGGCATCCCATATCATCCCCTGAGCCTGCCAGCAGTGACTTCTGAGTGCAGAGCCAGGGGTAACTCGTGAGCACTGCCAGGTGTGACCCAAAAACAAACAAACAAAGAATTGTATTTCACTATAGGGTCATTAAGTCATTGTCTGAAAGGTTTAAACTTTTGCTAGTTAATCGTTACTGATTTTGTTAACATGAGGAATCTTCTTTGGAGGCATCTAATTTGGAGCATTATTACTGGGGTGTCAGTATTGAAAAATTTGTCGGTGTTGAGTGGCCATGTGTGTGGTTGAGTGATCCAGTTATTTGAAGTTCAGTGGCTTACATTGTGGTGGCCATTAGACATGTCTGTGGCTTCAAAGGCTTCTGGAAGATCTAGAGATCTTAGCCCAGAATACCTGAAGTTCGGTGTTGTTAGTGTTCTCTGCAGACGACATTGATAAAATAAATAATAAAGCTAGATCTATATTTTGGTGAAATTTGCAAGTTGTGGATGCAGTTACAATTTTAACAGGGCAGGGACTTGGCCTGTACTTCCTCCCCAGAATGCCCCAGTTTTTAGCCTTGAGACTGGTGTGTCTATAATTTTTTTAAAATCTCATTTAAGAATAAAGTGAATCTTTGGAGCTGGCCAGAACAAACATGGTAACCTCTCTTCTATCCTGAATAAGTTTTTTATTTCCTGTTTTATTTTGTTTTGAGTCACACCTAGTTGTACTTAGGACTTACTCCTCATTCTACACTCACTCTTGTCATGCTCTGGAGAGCATATAGGTGCTAGTTATCAAACCCAGATCGTGCTTATTTAAGGAAAGCATTTTACCTTTTGCACTACTTCTCTGTCCCTTAAAACTTTCTATTCCTAAAATAAAAAAAAGTAAAATGAAGAGAAGACTTTATGCTAGGAAGAGAGACATACATGTTAGGGCACTTTTACAAACTGCAAAACCTGATTTGGTCTCTGGCATCACAAATGTTGCCCAAATATGACAGGAGTTATTCCTGAGCTCTCCAGGATGTGACCCAACAATAGATAAATGAAATCTAGAAAAAATAAGACTGTACATTTCAAATAATTGCTTGCTCTATGATATTTTTTCTAAGATTCTCATATGATGATAGAATTCCTGATTCTTAGATGGTCTCTAGAATAAATATACTCATAACCTGTTCTTCCAAATAAAGCTGACCATTTATATGTAATATTTAAATATTTCTCCCATTAGAAAATAGAAAAAGATACTTACCTGGCAGGGGAGATACCATGATCACGATGGTGGTTTTCCCAGGGTGAGGCTTATCCATTGCACTCCGGATGTGCTGACCCCTGCGATTTCCCCAAATGTGGAAAACTCGACGGCATAATTTGTGGTAGTGGGGGACTGTGTTCGTGCTCTCCCCTGTAAAAAAAAGAAAGAAAGAAAAGAAAAGAAAATAGAAAAAGAGGTGGGCTATTCATTAAGAAACAAGCCATGAATCAATGAATAAAACAATAAAACAAGGGCTGGAGCAATGGTGCAAGCGGTTGATGTTTGTTTTGCACGCACTAACCTAGGATAGACTGTGGTTTATCCCTTAGTATCCAAACTGGTCCCCCAAGCTAGGAGTGATTTCTGAGTGCAAAGCCAGGAGTAACCCCTGAGCATCACCGGTGTGGCCTAAAAAAAGAAAAATAAATAAAATAAAACAAAAAAATCTTAAAAACAGAAAATAAATTTTGTCATCTTCAATTAAATTATTAGGGAAAAAAACAAAGATCTTGAAGTAACACTAAGATAATGTCTCAAAAACTTTTCCAAAATTTTTCAAAAAGCTATACAAATATTTAAAAAATTCTACATTATTCTAGTAATCTAATATGCTCTACTATTTAAACTGAATGATTATAATGAACATTAAAACAGAGAGCATCAAAACTTAATGGAATGTCCCAATAAAGAACAACTTATTAATCCTATGGGTGTTACAAGCAGTAGTTCCCGATGCTGCATTGACTTTTAATTTTTGCTCAACAAAAAATAGTTCTAAGGGCTAAATAGCTAAATAGAATAGCAGTTAAATAGTAATAAAATGATCATAAACCGATAGAAAAATACAATGTGAAGGCAGAGTGCCTATTTGGTCATTGGGTATATTATAATGTTTCGGTATGAAAAAATTATTTTTCTGCATAAATAAATATAACTACACTATTTTTGTTTGTTTTGTTTTTGTGTCACACCCAATGGTGTTCATGGGTTACTGCTGGCTCTGCTTTCAGAAAGCTCCTAACAGGCATGTGGAACTGTATGGGATGCTGGGAATCAAACTGGGGTTTGTCCTGGGTTGGCCACATGCAATGCAAACACCCTACCGCTGTGCTATTGCTCTGGTCCCTTATCTACACTATTAATAGTTTAATTGTCTAAGTGGAAAAAAAACTCTAAAATGAATGATCATTCTATATATTAAAGAAAGGCATTTACATACTTAAAAAGCAATAGTAACACCAATTTGATTAAAGGCATTGTGTTTATTTGTTTTATTTTACATCACAGAACATACATAAGAATCATATCTAAAATGTATGCTTTCTTGTGAACCTTAAATATTAAATGTATTACATGTCTTCAGTTTGCTTTCAGAACAAAGCATTTTATCCCTCCAATGCATATATTTTATACTGAATTGTAACCCCCCCCCCAAAAAAAAACAGACAAAAGGTCAGAGCAGTGGTGTAGGTGGTAGGGTATTTGCCTTGCACGGGCTAACCTAGGACTGCCCAAGGTTAGATTCCACCCCCCATCCCTGGCATCCCATATGGTCCCCCAAGCCAGGTACGATTTCTGAGTGCATATCTAGGAGTAACTCCTGAGGGTCACTGGGTGTTGCCCAAAAACAAGAAATTAAAACCAAAAACAAAAACAAACAAAAATACAGACAAGTGTCTAATGGGATGTCTGTTGCTTCAGAGTTTGATGTACATTAGAAAAGTCTTATGAATAACGTGCAATTATAAACAGGTGAGCCCTATCAAGAGATCTTCACTTAATGCTTTTCCCAAACACACTCTGAGGAAAGTAATTGTATACCTTCACTAGCAATTGATCTGTACAGGAAGAAAGTATGATTAAAAGCCTTGCAAGGCATCGATTGCATGTGCATTAGCTTGCATTGACCCACATTCTTTTCTATAGAAAACTGATGGAAATTTTAATACTAACAAGAAGGTAATCTAAACAGAAATATAAAAACATATTTAAAACCTGAGCATGAAAACCTAGAGCAATTTTTCCATTGCAAATATGTGAAAAGGCAGCCAATGAGGTCACTACATAATAGAGAAGTTAAGTGCTAGTGAGGCAGATATATTAGGGCTGGAATAGCTTATAATTTATGAATTTACTCTAGTCTAGTTTCTTAACCTCAGTGACAAGAAATGTCAGCAGTTCCAGTAATGCTCCTGGAATGACCATCACTTATCTTCAATATAAACACATGAGTTTTAAATAAATAAAAAGGCCATTTTCATCCAGTCACAAACTATGTGCTAAGCACATGATACTACAGTCTTTGTGAATTTCTATTAAGTAAAATAAAATAAAAAAATAAAGTACATAGACCTCAGGTGATTAGATACCATTCATCCAGCCTTGAACCCTGGATCCCAGACATAGAAACGGCACAGTTCTTCACAACAGCTGCAAGAAACAAATTCCAGCCGGGACAGCCTTAATACTGTGGGGTCACCAACAAGGGCCAGCTCTAACATGATATCCTGACAACGAGGAAAATGTGAACAACTTGACCTTAGAGCAGATTAGCCTACTTTACCAGCCAACGACAAGACAAAACCAGAAGACTTGTCACCCTTTGGTAGGTCCAAAAGCCAAGATCGCGATTTATAGATGACTGGCTGCTAGAACCATGACCAGACTGTATATATCTTGGGACTAATAAAAAAGCCCTAGTTTAGGGTTTGAACTATGACTTGCACAATAATTATGATCCCCAGTTCCAAAGGTCTGGCAGAGACAATTGTAACGGAATGGGGCTTCTGGAAGCACAGAGAAAGACGCTATCCTAGGTGTCATCCTAGGTTCAACACAAAGACCAAGATCTCCAACCACAAAAGATGGATTAAAATGACACTGAGGGAACAGAACCTCTAGAACCACAAAGACTGACTTCATCATATGTTGAATCAAATAATTAACGATGGGGCTGGATGACGATGGATGGAGGCCTTTGTGCTTAGGCCCCAGCCACGTGGCTTCATCCCCATCCAGCCGGCCGGGTCCCAGGCCCAGGTAATCGGCGTAATCAAGACTCACTCACAGGCAGGCTTCAGGAAGAATCATCTTTATTCAAGCCCTAGCCACCACGTGTGTGTGGCCTATTCATAACCTTTTAAGCACTAGTTATTCTTGGCCCTGCATCTAAACTCCTTTCAGCCATCTTTCCTTTGGGCTCCATGCGGCCCCAATATTCAAAAGCCAGGGAGCCGAGCCGGGCCAAGAGAGGAACGGCCAAAAGGCAAAAAGCCAAAAAAAAGGCCGAATTCCCTTGGTCCCAGCCTTATCTACCTTTTTCCAAACCCCTCCCCTAAATGGGAGGGGCTTGCAGGTAAAGTTACACCTACTATCCGGTTCCCAAGACCCCTCCCAGAAATGGGAGGGTCTAGGGTCTCAAATGGGTACACCCACATTTCCTCCTTTTATTAATATTTTTATGCACCAACGTAATAGAGTGAAAATTAATATACCAGCCCTTTTCAAAAACATATTTTTGCAAAATATACTTTACACCTGTAACCTAAAACTTTATTAATGCTTTTTTACCAAGCACTATTTTGGAACTTTCATGTTCCTATACTTTTAAACTATATTGGGGGAACTATTTGTTCCTATAACTTTTATATACACAAGTACTTCAGCATACATGCATAACATACATTTTAAAAACAGGCTAAGTACATTAAAATACACAGTAAAACATTTTGCAATTGAAAATATTAACTTTGAAAGACAACAAAACACATTTAAATAATAAAGAAAATGACTAAGACAAAGATGCAGGTGGTTAGAAATTAGATGTTAAAATGGGCTAATCTGTATTACCTGCCTTATATTTTTATTTTTTAACCACTAACTAATTAAAACTTATCCCATCACCAACTATGAGTAAAATATTACTACCCACTAATTTTCTACACCTAAAACCATAGTTTAGATTAATTTGTTCCACGCTGATTTCACCACGTGGCTTTTGTAAACTTTTAAAGTTCAGATGTTGGTTTGTCCCACGCTGATCTTACCACGTGGCTCTCTTTTATAGTTTCAGGCCCCGTAGACGGTTTTGTAGACCATGAGGTTGCCGGTTTCGCTGCCCGCTGCCGGTTCGCTGGAGGGTGGATTCCAGGTTTTTCGCTTTTCCGGGCCAAACTGAGCCCAGCCAAACCGATTGCAGCCGAGATCCCAGCCGAGATACCACGAGCCGAGCCCAGCCGCTTTTCCCCTCTGGGCATCACTTTGGATGTTCAGAGTTGCAAGTGATTTAAACTAAAAGTTCAGTCCGAAATTTCCAAAGTCGAAATTCAAATTCAAGCCAAAGGTCATTCTCAGAAAATCAGTCCATTTTCAATAGTCTTTTTTCTCCTCCTTTTCCAATTTAGACTTTTAATAAGTTTTTGAAGAGGCCCAGGTTTTTGTTTCTTGTAACAAAGTTTCAGTTCTGGGCCTGGGCCTGGGCTGGAGGTGATGCAAGCTTTCACCTCTTTTGTTTTAATTGCCCTTCTTTTCCTAGAAGGGGTCACGGCCATGTTTGAACATGGCTTCACGTGGCCCAGTGTTTTGGGCTCAGTGCACCCGAAAAAAGCCAAAATGAAACAGAAGAGCAGAAATCTCACCATTTTCGCTGTTTTGTTGGGTCCAGGATTCAGGTCCCTGTTCGGGTGCCATTTGTTGAATCAAATAATTAACGATGGGGCTGGATGGCGATGGATGGAGGCCTTTGTGCTTAGGCCCCAGCCACGTGGCTTCATCCCCATCCAGCCGGCCGGGTCCCAGGCCCAGGTAATCGGCGTAATCAAGACTCACTCACAGGCAGGCTTCAGGAAGAATCATCTTTATTCAAGCCCTAGCCACCACGTGTGTGTGGCCTATTCATAACCTTTTAAGCACTAGTTATTCTTGGCCCTGCATCTAAACTCCTTTCAGCCATCTTTCCTTTGGGCTCCATGCGGCCCCAATATTCAAAAGCCAGGGAGCCGAGCCGGGCCAAGAGAGGAACGGCCAAAAGGCAAAAAGCCAAAAAAAAAGGCCGAATTCCCTTGGTCCCAGCCTTATCTACCTTTTCCAAACCCCTCCCCTAAATGGGAGGGGCTTGCAGGTAAAGTTACACCTACTATCCGGTTCCCAAGACCCCTCCCAGAAATGGGAGGGTCTAGGGTCTCAAATGGGTACACCCACAATCATAAGTCCCACCTCAGGATCCGTGCAGATACTGAGACCTCTAGACACAGAGGTCTGATTGTATCACCCAGGACAGGGCAGAAGTCTTCCACACACCACAAAAGCACCACCGGAAGAGTAGATGATCCTGAACAGAGTCTATAGTTGATCCCATGACAATATACTGCAAGGACGGAGGAACCCCATATTTCTTAGGCCAAGTGAATTCCTTTTCGAATGACCCCAATATTTACTGTGCCAGGGCAGGAGGGAAAAAACAAAAATACAAAAAGCACAAAACCTCGGTTATTTTTTTATATATTATTTTTTATCTTCATTTACTATTATTATTATTTTTATTTACCTATCTATCTTTGGTAGATTTCTCTGTTTGGGTGTGATTATTGAAATTGTTGTCCCCAGTTATACTTATCTTTTTCTCTTCCTTTCTTTTCTTTCTTTAGGTGCTATGCCATGTTTCTTATTTCAAGACCATGGCGTTTTTTGTTTTGATTTGTTTTTGTTTGTTTCTTTTTGTTTTTGTTTGTCTGTTTTTCTTTGTTTTTTGTTTGTTTGTTTGTTTTTTGTGGTGCTAATCGATATAGCTGGAATCCTCACTGGATATTTGACACTTCTTTTGGTACTGGTGGAATGTTTCACCTTCTTTATCTCCTTCATCTCTCAAATCGTTGATGAGAGCCCCTAGAAGGATTCCACCCATTTTCGGCATATTAGACTCTTACCCCAGCTTATTACTTTTCTCTTTTTCAAACAAAACCATGCATCTTGAACTAGCTAGTCCTGCCTCCAGTTAGAGGGGGAAATAAGGGAGACATCAAGACCAAACAGGTGCAAGACTACTAAGTAGTAGGTCAGATACAGAGGGGACCACATATTCTAGCCGCCCAGGGGTGAGGGAAGAGGAAATGGGAGGGAGGACAAAAATGGAGGTATAGGGAAGACAATCTGGTGATAGGAATCCCCTTTGATTTTATGTAAATATGTACCTAAAATAATATTGTCAACAATATGTAAGCCACGATGATCAAAATAAAAATTATATTTAAAAAAATAAATAAAGTACAGTAAAATAAAGCTAATTGCTATTAATGGTAGAGGGGGGCAATAGACCCCCATGGCTCTCATATTCTGGAGATATAAGTTTTTCCTCTTTCACACAAATAATATTTAACAAATAAAATAGAATTATTGTCTGATATCATGAATGAGTAATTATAGTAAGTATCTATAGACTTTTATGATATGTCAGTGTTTTTCCTATTTTCAGTTTTATTTTGATGTCTATTATTAACTTAAAATTATAACTTTATTATAAAATTATTAACTTTTTCTAATAACCTTTTCTCTCTTAAACTGGAAGTAGATATTTTCCTAAGTTCTATGGAAATTTTATGTTGTTGATTTTATGTATAAATCTTTATTTATATTATTACACTTTTATAGTTGTATTCTAATATATCTTAGTTATTTCTATTTATCTCATTTAGTTTAAAATATGAAAATTATGCATGCAAAATGGAAGAGAAAACTAAATTTCTAAGTTGTCATGATGAAATTAAATTCTTAGAAAATATAACTTTGTTTATTTAAAATTAAAATTGAGTCCTAGGATTTTAGGACACAGAAATTTAATCCCAAGAATTAGGAAAAAATATGACTGTAGAAATTGCTATCTCATTGAAAACTATTAGAAATAACCACAAAATAAATAAAAATAATTTTTGAACTTCATACAATAGAAGCACAGGATTAAAATCTGACAAAATCACAAGAGCCCTTGCACTTACAGTTTTGTGTCTAAAAACACAAAACATCATGCCTGAATTATCTCTCAAAATCATAAGAAGTCATGGGACTGGTGAGAGAGCACAGAATTTGATTTGCATGCAGCATACTTGAGTTCAAAACCTTATATGGTGCCCCAAGTGTCTCCAGGAATATTTACTAGAGCAGAGCCAGAAGAGAGTGTCAGCATCACTAGATGTGAAGTTCCCCCCCCCCCCCCGCCCAATATTACCTGAAAATCTGTCTTTGTAGAATTGAATTGTTCAAAGTGACCCAGCTAATACTAATCTGAAAACAGTTTAGTTTAGTCAGGTCCTGTCAACTCCCAGATACATAAATAAATTCAACATAGAACTGCAATGCTACCTACTCAATTTCAATAAACTACTGACTCTGGAAATAAATTCTTACTATTGTCATACATTATTTTTATAATCATAAATATTTGAAAGAGTACAAAACAAATTTCACTGAATAAGTATTGTCACTCTTCTATACCAGACACTATACTAGGTGATCAGTATCAAGTTGATCATCAAAAAAACTAAAATATTCCTGTCTCTTATGTTTATCTCTGCACACATTTAAGGATATATCATTTAGGAACAGACAAATCAGAATAAAATTAGGGGTGATTGGTGGAGGAAAATGGAAACTGATGAGAGGATTAGTTTTGAAGCATTGTATTGTTGAAACTGAATCATGAATAAATTTGTAATTTATCGTGACTTAATATAAGAAAAAAAATTAAAGAACAATTATAAAGAAAATATACACTAGTGGGTTGCCTGAAGAATAGGAAGAAAAGTAGGTAGTTGGGGAGGAGAGGGAGAAAGTGAATCATGGGGAACAAAGTCATTGTACAAAAAAGAAACAAAACCCTTGATCTTTGGAGAGATTATATTCTACTGAGGGATATAGAAAAAAACGTGTACATATATGTATAATCTGTGAATATGTGTAGACATGTTTGTCTACAAGATATTTTAGAGAGTGAAAGTTACCTGAAAATCAAGCAAAACAGTATATTAAAGGCTAATTGGGAAATAGATGTTAGGTATGAAGTAGAAAAAGGAGGAAGGGACATTATGGTGTAATTTCAGTATAGATTTGAGAAGGGAATATTTGTGTGAGTACTTAACTACAAGAAGTAATCACTATGCTAAAGTCTAAAAGTAAATCATTCTAGGAAACAAAACATCAGCTCTAACTAAAATTCGACTGGAGTTATATTGAATTATATTCTACAAAAAGGGATGTTTGAGATTAACCCTCATTCTGTATATATATTTGACCTTATCAATATGGTCTTTGCAAAAGAAACTAAACTGAGATGAGAGAATAAGTGGTTGGATGGACAAATAGAAGGTGCTTATAAGACAAGAGGGACTTTTAAGCACCACATTAAAACATACACACACACACACACACACACACACACACACACACACACACACACAGGGAAAGCACCATGAGAAGACAGAAACTATGAGATGCATGTATGAGCCAAGGGGCACTAACAAGCTTTGGCAACCACTAGAAAGTAAGGAACCAAGGGTCAGCTATATAATAATATTTGCTTTCACGAGTCTTCAAAAGAGATCACTCCTTCCACATACTTTGATTAGACATTTTTAATTTTAATTTTATAAATCAACCATTAGCATTAATGCTGTTACATTCTGATCTGAATTATTTTCACAATGATCAAAGTTTAAGTTCAAATAATCCAGTCTCAAGGTTCATCAGCTTGATAGATTTTTCAATTTATCAATTACCTGGACACCCTGGGTCCCTTGGTTTGTTAATTATGTTGCAGTATCTAATGGACTTAGACTCTTTCTTCCTTCTTGCGGCCACAACTTCTCCCCAGCGTAGCATACCCAGAGCTGTCTGATGATCAGCTGGTCTATTCCAAGTGGCTCTACGGAGCCAACTTACTTAGGGTCAGGACTTTGATTACAGATTTCTGACCTAAAAAATGAGTGTATATAGTTCTATTCTTTAGAAGCAACTGAGTTTTGTTACTTTGTCAGCCTTAAGAAAAACATATATATATTCTTAAGAAAAACATATATATATGAAAGAGAGATGAGCAATGTGTCGATTATTATGATGGATATAGGAATTCTTATATCTGAAATATATTGATTCTTTAATCTGAAAGATTATCAATGAACTTGAATATAGTAAAGGATACAGATATAATAAGAGATAGGAAAGGATCCCCATCATTTAGGAAAATAAGTTATTTTTTGAATATGAAGCAGGCAGACAGGTAGGGGAACCTTCCCCAAAGCAATAAATCTGTGGTATGTGATAAAAGTTCTTGGAATATAATAAAGCCAAAATATGGATTTGAAGATGTTATTTCTTTTAAGATAAGCTCTTTAACTGGAGCCACTGTAGGCTCAGAGAAGACTGAACTCCCTAATTTGAGAAGCTCTAGGAGGAGCAATGGCCAGGAAAGGAATATCAAAGAAGACCATTAACTCTTCACCCTGACAACCACTCTAGCAAGAGGAATCTTTTTTTTTCTTTCTTTTTTTTTGGGGGGTGGGGAGGGGGGGTCACACCCGGCAGAGCTCAGGGGTTACTCCTGGCTCTACACTCTGAAATCGCTCCTGGCAGGCTCGGGGGACCATATGGGATGCCGGGATTCGAACCACCGTCCTTCTGCAGGCAAGGCAAACGCCTTCCTCCATGCTATCTCTTCGGCCACAGCAACATGAATCTTATCTAAGTAGAAAGCCCTGTGTGTGGGAACAGATTGTGAAAAAGCCAACTTAGAACAAAGGAGGTGAGCCCAGGTGTGTTGGTTGTCCATGTACATGATGTTTACATGCATATGTCACCTGCATTGCCACTCTAGAGATGTATACTTTCACACTTTAAATCTGGGATGTGTACTGGGGCTCTTTCTCTGCTCTTGGAGAAGCTAGCACTCTCCGAACCCTCTCCCTCTCCTTCAGAATCTCTAAATAAAACCTGTTTTTACTTCACTGTCCATTTCTTCCTGAAATTCTTTTCTGAGAGAAAGGCAACAAAATTGGAAGATCTGGGTTAGCTGTAGGACTCACTTTTCTTTCTGCAAAGAGCAAAGCCCACAGTCCTAGATCTCCCCACAGAACAATTCCTGTGTGGGTAAGGGGCTAGAGAAAATGTGGCAGATTCCCTTCTCAGGGGCTGCTACCTCTTTTCTACTTCAAAAAGCTGGTGAGAAACTCATGCCAGCATCACTTATAAAGGTAAAGAAAGATGAAAATAGTACTAATAGAAAATTTTTAAAAAGCATAGAGAAATCAAGAATAAGTCTAAGCAGGAAAGTATTCATTACAAGTATTCTTTTCTACTTGTTTGAATTGGAAAATAGATAAAATTTAAGTTCCCTGGCATCCTATACACATCTTCCCATGCTTATTTCTGCCTTAACATTTTAGTTTTAGTTTCATTCTTTCTTTGCTTCAGGTAAAAGTCATCAAGCACATATAATTATTTTAATGCACTATTTTATTCTGACTTTCTTTCAAATGCAAGATGTTTGATACAATATGTCTCACCCCTCACTAGTCCCACAATTACTTATCTACTTCATGTAATAGTTGAAATTCTTTTACGACATTCATTTACTCCTTTTATAGGGCTCTGACTTACTAGGTAGACTAAAAATAATTAGTAGGTAGACTGAAAATAATTAAATTAATAACTTATTTGTCAATGTGATGAAAGAGAAGCTCAATGCATAAGGTATAGAACAGTGAAGTTGAGAATTGCTTCAAATTGAGAGATAATAGATGAAAAATGTTAGAAAAGGCATGAAGATGGTTTCCAATTAAAAATTGCATCATCTTAAACAGTATTTCATATTCAAGTGACTTAAAGTAGTATTTACTTTTCCACTCTTCTATCTCTTCCTACACCCTCTATGCTCATTTTCGTCCCTTCTTTCCTCCCATTTCATTCTTTATTGTTATTTTCACTCAAAAGAAATGTTGCATTGTTATTTATTATTTGTGTATAAAGTCATTTTCTTAAGTCCCTCTATATTTATCTGTCATACAGAAATAATAAAAACACATAGTTCCTTGACTGTAATAAAGATTTATTTGTTTAAGTGTCAATTAGCTAAATGTGAAGAGACAAATGCACAAAATACCTAAATAGTAATTATTTCTGTATTTTTGAGCATTACTAATATAAGTTATATGCAAGCCCAGTATTATAGTTTTTATATCTAAATACATGCTTATGCACTCACATAGACTAATGTAATCATACATATGGCAGGTATTTTTGTTTTTACAGCTATTCCTAGAGATACTACAAAGTAAGAGTACTAGAGAAAAGCTGAGTGATTGAGAAAAAATGGTAAAGTCAAAATGGCTGTCATTGTGTGTTTCATTCTTTGGAATAATATCCTCATAAATTGAGCTCAATGATACATATAACTTTCTAATAAATGGAAGGCATCCAAAGATCTACAGGATAGATCATTAAAAGCTATAATTGCCTAAACCATAATTTCAGCCTTCTATTGCCATTCATTTCCTTTTCCAATTCCCTGAGGCTGAAGCAGATGGCAATGTCTTTAAATATAGGCCAGGAGCTTAGGAGGAAAGAAAAAATATTTATCAATTCTCAGTTTGCTGAGAACTTTCTCTGGTGGTCTGATTCAATACTTAATTTTTGTTTTTTTTGTTTTTTGTTTTTCTTGGTTTTTGGGCTATACCCGGTGACTCTCAGGGCTTATTCCTGGCTATGCACTCAGAAATCTCTCCTGGCTTGGGGGACCATATGGGACACCAGGAATTGAACCCAGGTCCATCCTGGGTCAGCCACTGTAAGGCAAACATCCTACCACTGTGCTACCCTTCCGGCCCCATTACTTAATTTTTGAACTCTGAATAAATCAGTAGTACATTTGATTGTATATCTATCTTCAATTATATACCCTATTTCCCTTTTATTCAATAATGTTATTGAAGGACTGATGTGACCAGTGTTCTAATAAAACATGAAGTGCAATGTACCTGTGCTTATTAAGATCAGATATTTTGTGCATAATGTGAGTTGAGGAACATTCCTTGTTTTCATTTTATAATATCTATGGAGATAGAATCTCCAGACAGATAGTTGTCACAGCTGACTCATGACATGATAGGTCTGTGATTGTTACAAGTCTATGAGTTTTCAACTGTGCTCAACTTCTCAAAATAGGAGATTAGCTCTTCCTGCTAACAGTTCTATAATAAATCTCCACCTCTTTTGAAGAGTTCTGCATTCTCCACTTGTCCCACATTTTCCCCATTTTTTCCTGGTTTCCAATATTTTTACTCTCTGAATTTCAAGGAAAAGTCAGAAAAAAAATGGTATGGAAGGCTTAAAAGTATTTTCTTCAAAATTATGGAAAATTGACTACTTTCTTCAACATTCTCATATAATATAGATAAAAATTAGAGATAATTAGAAATAAAATTGATGTAGAAAGTTTGAAAATATAGGAATCACTGCTGAGACGAGGGTAAGGAAACAGTAGAAAATGAGTTTAAAAAGCAAAAAATTGTAACAACAACCTCAATTAACTAATGGGAACTTCTAATTAATATCCAGGAAAAGAGACTAAGCTTTATATCTTTACGTTAGCCAGTCATTGGTATTAGGTTTTTTTTTAGAAGGGACAAATCTTGAATAAACTAAGCCCTTCCATGACTTGACTTTTTAGCCAATCCTGTAACTCTCATATGACTACTTTCTCCTCTTCTTCCTCCTCCTCCTCCATCTTTTCTTCCTCCTCCTGCTCCCCTTTCTCCTATTTCTCCTATGAATCAGTTGTAATCAGGGGTTACTCCAGCCTATGCATTCAGAAGTTACTCCTGGTGGTGCTCTGGGA
>NC_064852.1:100905253-101004675 GCF_024139225.1 Suncus etruscus
TAAACAAAGGTTCAAGAAATGTTCAGAATCTATTCTTTAAGAAATTTTTACTTTTCTTGGTGTTGCAATAAAGAGTAAAACTTAGGTGCCACATAAGAATGATATAACAAGTCTGATGCATATAGAGATAAGAAACAAAATAATTGAAATCTTTGGAGTGTTCTACTTGGGCAAAAAAAGGTTTTGATATTAAGATCAGCCAAGGTGTAGAACAAATTTTGCTTGTTTTCTTTTGGGATCCCATCCAGTAGTGCTCAGAACTGGTCTTGTGGGGTGTTAGGGTTCAAATCAGGTCTTTTGTGTGCAAGACAATTTCTCTATATGCTATTTTATTGCTCTAGCTCCCAGTACTACATTTTAAACTAAGAACAAGTTATACAAATAACAAGATGTGAAGTAACTAATTATTCACAAGTGGGTAGAATCAACAAGGTCCCTGTATTTAATAGAAATTCAATAAATATATAATTTTATTAATGGCAAAAAGAATCAAAGGATCATAGGATATTTTTATATGTAAAGATTAATTTTATTGTTTCAACCATTTTTGCCAAATTGATTGACATAATGACATAAGCTAACTCAATAAAGATATTATATTACCAAGCTATGATATATATTTTATTTCCATTATTCTATCATTGTGTAAGTAATTCAGTGAATTGGGGCAGAGATTGCAGATGAAATAAACAATGCAAAAATTATGTAATATTCATAATATAGCTAAAATTAAGATATTTTTAACTTGAAAAAGAGAAAACTTACTTTCACGACATCACAAGGAGGATTCAAGATTTTATTTTTTTATATCTGTGGAAATGGACATAAACTCTACTGAAGGAGCACTTAGATTATACCATTTTTATAGACAACAATAATTTTTATCTTATATATGGAATTAAATATGCTAGAAATCAGAGTTTAAAAGACAACAGACTACAATGAGTGACAAATTATATGTTGCTAAACGGGAAGTTGGATAATATTTGTATTTGCTCAGGAATTTAAGTTTAAGCTACTAATAGCTAAATACAAAAAATAAAGGAATATAAATAGGTTGCTTATATAGACCCTGTTGTCTACACATGGTAGTTAATTATTGAAAGGTATTACTCTACAAATCTCTGATAACCATATGTCTTCTAATGCTTACTAAGTATGTTAATGGTTTAATAGTTTCTTTTCTGGATTAATGGGTTGGATCATGGGTATTTGTGCATTGTTTTTGGTTGAATTCAGTTCTGTTGAATACCTAGCAACTGTAAGCCTACTCAAACTAAGCATTTCTGGTATTTTTAATAAGATTCTATTTATTTTCTGCATTTGGCCATACTTTGAAACATCTGAGGCACTAAGATATTTTTATTCTAAGCTACTCTGAACTTTGAGGTGCAACATCTTGAATGTTGTTCCTTTTTTATGCAGAAAAGCATATAATAATGCATAAAACTGTGACTGTGAGGAATATAAATTTGGTTCCATTTGTTATTCTAGGCACAACTTAGTGTCAACCAGACATAAAATTGTTCTTTCTGGTAGATGTTCTACAAGGTCTAAATAGATAATATGAAAGGACATTTTGAACCATGAAACTCATTAATGACTATCTTCCCATTTGCAGGTAGTCCATTCTAACAGACCACTCCAGATGTCTTCTCAAAATAGGTCATTCTCCAGGATAATTTTTAAAAAACTGTTTACAATTAAACAATAAAGTTATTTTTTCTCACCAAAATTTATATTCATCTTTATGATATTGAGCTCTGACATTTCAACTAAGTATTATGCTAATGATAGTCTTTGTCCCTTTTTTGTTTTTGAGGAAGATCTTAGACTTAGAAGGATTTAATTTTATGAAATTTTATAAAAAAGCTGTTTGTCAGTGAGAAAATATGCTAGGACAAAAACATTTGAAAAAATTAGCAGTTCATTCCTGGATTTCTGGTTTAAAATTGTATTGTGAAGCAAATATTAAATTTCCTACCAATCATCTAACTGAGGCTTGTTATTACATTAAATTTTGTTATACCTCCATTTTCTTCTCTACAAGGTAGACAGCTGAATTTAAACCTAAAGAAAATGGTATGTGCAAAGTGATTTTACATTTCTTTTGGATAAGGGACAGCTGGTTTCAGGGAATGAACACACATTCAAGCTAGTTTAAGTATTAAATGGGTTATTTATTTGAAATTCCACAAGGTATGGTTTACCTTGGTTTGGCTAAACCAAAACTGGAACTGAGAAGTCAGGGGCCAAATCAAATGAGCCACTCACTCTCTATCTTGTTTGAGAGAGGGAGTACTGGGGCCACAACGGCAGTACACAGGGACCACATTTGGCAGTGATTCTGCTTGGAAGGCCATACTGGTGCTGGGAATTAAACAGGGAGGGCTGTGAGCAAGGCAAGAGTCATGACCTAATACCATCTCTCCTGCCCTTTTTTCAATATATTTATTTCTTCTTTCTTTATTTTCATAAATTACCTTCTCCTTTTTTTTTTTTTTCACCTTTCTATTTCCAGGGTTTGAATCACTTCTGAGACTTAGGCTCTACCAGTAAACTGTAGTTCACTGTCTTAGTGTGTTATATGTGGTATGACAACATTTCTATAAGATTATTATCACACTGATCCTACCCTAATCAATTATTGTACCCACCCTAGGATGTGACCTGGTGATAGTATATTGTATTATTCCTTACTTGGTATTCTGCTTCCACCCTAGGGTGGTACCTGATTCTTGTCTATAAAAGCAAGGGTCTGAGGAAGCTGGGGATTCTTCAGCCTTATCCACTGAATAAAGTTGTTATCTCCTGAAGCCTGACTGCCTGTGAATTTTCTACCTGCCTCTATCCTAAACTCTCAGACCTGCTGGCTGAACAGGGTGGCAGACGAGTGGTCGGAGTTGGAGGAGAAAGACCTCATCCTCCATCCCATCACCTTCCAGCCCCATCGAGAGCTGACTTGCAACAGTTTCCTTCTTCCTTTCTTATCACCCCACATTCAATTCATTGTTCTCACACCATACTGTCTTCTAACTCGGTCTTACTTTAATGAAGCCATTCTTCAAAAAGAGAGTCCTTTTGTTTCAGTTGAATTTATGAATTAGGTTCTTCTGTGATTCTTTTCCTTGTTTAGCCTCAGACAAAACAGGAAGTTAAGGAAAATTAGGCAGCAACTAACTTTGTCTCTATTTTATATTCAGCATTAGTTTCACGTGGGATACACTTCTTTTACAAAGAAATGAGAGTTGGAATTCCATAATACAGAGGCGCTCAGTGTTTACACCTGGCTTTGCACTCAGAAATTGCTCCTGGCAGGCTCAGGGGACCATATGGGATGCCAGGGATCCAATCTGGGTCTATTCCAGAGCAGCCACATACAAAGTAAACACCCTACCATTATGCTATTGTTCCAGCCCAAATGATAATTTTAAAAATATGTCTATTGACCATATAGCTGTCTTTTTATTTCCTCTGCCTATTTTTGATAGTGTTTGTGGATATTTTAAATAATAATAGGATTTGGGGCCAGAGCAATAGCACAGCAGATAGGGTCCTTGAATTATTTTTTGTTTCTGTTGCCTTTTACAATTAAGCCATATGATTAAAATTGACTAAAGAGCCAACAACTGCAAGCATGAAATCCAAAGTACAACAATTAAACTATGAACCTGTCAAGGAGGCAGGATGAAGGTAGAGAAAACCAGGGGATGTTGAGAGAGGGAAGTAATTATTGGTGATGGGATTGGTGTTGGAAAATTATATGACTGAAACTCAACTATTAGTAGCTATGTAAATCATGAAGCATTAATACTTTAAAATTGTTAATACAAATGTTAAAATTTTATCATAAAAATACAATGAGTGCTGGGTAAGCACCTAAGTGGATGCTATAATCATTAGTGACATTTTTATAAGTGATAGGGATTAGGCTTAAGTAAGTAAATTATTCTTGTTTTGTGTTATTATGGGAGGTAGGATGAAACAGGAATTTTTCAGGTTTTGTGCTCAAGATTTACTCCTTATGGTTCTTGGAGGACAATATGTGTTACCTGGGATAGAACCAGGGTCAATTATGCTTAAGGCAAACATCTTAAATCCTGTACTATCTCTCCAGCCTCAAGAAATCATTTATAATGTAATTATTTTGCTAAGGAATAGAAATAAAATTTGAAACAATATATTTTCATTCTACCCAGTGATTTCACCATGAAGTTTTCATTTTTAGAAAATAAATCCTCAAGCCAAAAATCATTCTCCAACTTTAGTTCTTATATTATGTATGTACTTAAGTGAATTCTTCCCTAATCAGTAAATATTTCTTGCACAAATTAATTCAATTATATAGGTATTAAATGGTTTGTTTTGATATTTTAAAGTAATGCCTTAAACAATCCTTTCTCCTATGATAAAATTCTTCGAAACGTGGCCCTTAATTAAGGACAAAACTTGCCTTCTGAGCATCTGAACAAAAGCAGATTTTGTGCCCACTAATAAAAATCTTGGGTGGTTCTTTTTTATTATTATTATTATTATTATTATTTTGGTTTTTAAGCCACACCTGGTGATGCTCAAGGGGTCACTCCTGGATATGTGCTCAGAAATTGCTCATGGTTTGGGGAACCATGTGGGATGCTGGAGGATCAAACCATGGTCCGTCCTAGGCTAGCACGCACAAGGCCTTACCACTTGCACCACCGCTCTGGCCCCTTCGATGGTTCTTTAGACTATATATTTTCAAAATATTCCTAGGTGATGTTATGAGTGCAGTGTTTTATATTCTCAAAATACAGTATAAGTGGAGGCCAGAGAGATACAACAGAGGTAGAGTGTTTGCCTTGCATGTGGTTCACCCAGGATGGACCTGGGTTCAGTTCCCAGCATCATATATGGTCCCCTGAGCCTGCCAGGAGTGATTTCTGAGCGTGGAGCCAGGAGTAACCCCTGAATGTCGCCAGTTGGGATCCAAAAATCAATATACATTAGTTCTCCAGACATTAGAAAAATTTCACTTAACTAAACTTAATGTTATATTCTTAAATTTTAAATAAGAGTTTTTATCTGAGTGAAATACTGAAAATTTTAGTTATGTTTAAAAGTTTGAGTTTCTTTTTGTAATTTTTTTTGGGGGGGGCACATCCAACTATGCTCAGGGCTTCTGATTCTGTGCTCAAGAATCATGTCTTGGGTATGGAGCAGTGGTGCAAGCGGTAGGGCGTTTGCCTTGCAAGTGCTAACCTCATATGGACTGCGGTTCTATTCCTCGGTGTCCCATATGGTCTCCCAAGCCTGGAGCAATTTCTGAGCATATAGCCAGGTGTAACTCCTGAGTGTTACCGGGTATGGCCCACCTCCCCCCAAAATTATTTCTTCTTACCCACTGTATCATCTTCCTGACCCCAGTACTTAGGTTTCTTGAATGTGATGATAGGGTGCACTGGAGATAAGATAGAGGAAAGGGAAGGGCATTGCTTTTCCTATGGCTGTGCACTGAGGTGATGAACTAGGATAAATAATTGATTAGAAATTCATTCATTGTGTGATTCATTTAAAGAAACACACACACAGGGACCGGTAAGGTGGCGCTAGAGCTAAGGTGTCTGCCTTGCAAGAGCTAGCCAAGGAAGGACCGCGGTTCGATTACCAGGCATCCCATATGGTCCCCCCAAGCCA
This sequence comes from Suncus etruscus, assembly GCF_024139225.1. Lineage (NCBI taxonomy): Eukaryota > Metazoa > Chordata > Mammalia > Eulipotyphla > Soricidae > Suncus > Suncus etruscus. The sequence goes on from NC_064852.1 coordinate 100,910,927, forward strand.
GGGGCAATTTCTGAGCGCTCAGCCAGGAGTAACCCCTGAACATCAAATGGGTGTGGCCCCAAAACCAAAATAAACAAACATACAAACACACACAGTGAAAAGAGTGCAGCTTATTTTTTGGTTCACCTGTATGTCAAATAACATATATGCTTATTTTACAGAATGAGCTGGGAAACAGGACTCAAGATATTTAGTTGGTTTTGTTTTATGATAGATGTTTGCACAACTTGTCTTTTTTCTCAGTTCTGAAGTGTCTTTCTGCCTTCCACTGGCATAAAAAAATACTGAACCACAGGGGAAAGAATCTTGAATTATCTATGCACCTAGCAAAATGCTCTAGTTTATGAATATGCCCAGTAATTTCTGCCAACAACAGATCTTCTAGTTCCCACTCTGCGTTCAGACAATATACTTTACCAGTGTTATCTAATTCCTGGTGTTTCTACAATCCTGTTTATAAGCACAAAATGGCTCTCAAACTATTTACATTATAAAATGAATATACATCACCATTTTCTTTATCCAAATTAATACCATCTAAGTCTTCCTCTCTATATACATAAACACACATATGTATAAAGAGAGACATACGCTTCTATATGTCTCATTTTCAAAAGCTGCATATAATTTTCTAAGGTAAATGTTTTTATATATAGTGAATATTAGTAACCAATTTTAGATTGTGTGAATTTAAAAATGTATAATAAAGAAAGAGGAAGGAAGAAGAAAAGAAAAGAAAGAAGAGAAAAGGAAAAGAAAAATAAAGAAAATAAAAAGAAAAGTAAAGACCTCTTGCATCTACTATGTGACAACGACAATATAGACTATGGGCTGTAGTGACTGAGGAAGGCTTTCTGGCCTTATTCTTCTAAAGGACAAATTTTTCCAAATTCCTACTCATCTATTGCTTTTGCTAAGAATAATTAATTAGAGAATATATATATATCTGTTTTGTTCTTAAAATTTTATAAATTGATGAATCAGTCATATCTGTATAAAGTCATTTTTCTCCTAGTTAAATTGACAAAGTTTAGCAGTTTTATAATTAGTTATTTGAATGTTTTTCTCTTTTATAGTGAATATGACATGCATAGGATCTAGAGAATTAGGAGTGAAATGATAATAGAAAGTCTGAAATTAATGTGGAAAGAATCATAACCCAAACCTCAGGATAATCTCACATCACTTATCTTAAGAACAAAAGAAACACATCAATGTGTTTCATTTGAGGAAACAGAAGTCATCTGTGTACGAACTGGACTTTCAAATTAGCAAATTGAGATTTAAAATAAAAATGAAAATCAATATTATTAACCTTAATGTCATTTTTAAACATATTAAATCATTACAAAAATAACCAGATTTGCTGCCATTTTATTTTTTTTATTAGTCATGTACTCAAAAAATATACAGTGGTTTCTATTGTTAATTGTTTTGTCAATTGTTTCGTATATTAAGATCCAGACATATATTTCTAACTAATTCCAATTATTTTTCCATGTAACATTTATCTTTTCGAGTTGGGTGATGAAATATGCTGATTATTTCAAAATATGTTTAGTAATCACTGCAGCTTCTTTTTTAATTTTTTATTTATAATATCTTTATTTAAGCATCCTGATTACAAATATGATTGTAATTAGGTTTCAGTCATGTCAAGAACATCCCCCTTCACCAGTGCAACATTCCTACACCAATGTCCCAAATCTCCCTCCATCCCATCCCACCCTGACCTGTACTCTAGACAGGCTTTCCAGTTCCCTCATTCATTCACATGGTTATGGTAGTTCATAGTGTAGTTATTTCTATAACTGCACTCACCACTCTTTGTGGTGAGCTTCATAAAGTGAGCTGGAAGTTCCAGCCCTCCTCTCATTGTCTCATGATTGTTGCAAAAATTACTTTTATTTTCTTAAAACCCATAGACGAGTGAGACTATTCTGCATCTCTCTCTCCCCCTCTGACTTTGTTCACTCAGCATGATAGATTTTATGTACATCCATGTATAGGAAAATTTCATGACTTCATCTCTCCTGATGGCTGCATAACATTCCATTGTGTATATGTAACACAGTTTCTTTAGCCATTCATCTTTTGAAGGGCATCTTGGTTGTTTCCAGAGCCTGGCTATTGTGAATAGTGCTGCAATAAATATAGGTGTGAGGAAGGGATTTTTGTATTGTATTCTTGTGTTCCTAGAGTATATCCCTAGGAGTGGAATAGCTGGGTCCAATGGGAGCTCAATTTCCAGTTTTTGGAGGAAACTCCATATCACTTTCCATAGAGGTTGGACTAGAAGGCATTCCCACCAGCAGTGGATAAGAGTTCCTTTCTCTCCACATCCCCACCAGCACTGATTTTTCTCATTCTTTGTGATGGGCGCCAATCTCTGTGGTGTGAGGTGGTATCTCATCATTGTTTTGATTTGCATCTCCCTGATGATTAGTGATGAGGAGCATTTTTTCATGTGCCTTTTGGCCATTTGTATTTCTTTTTTATCTAAGCATCTGTTCTTCTCCATATTTTTTGATGGGATTAGATGTTTTATTTTCTTGTAAAGTTCTGTCAGTGCCCTGTATATTTTGGAGATTAGCTTCTTATCTGATGGGTATTGGGTGAATAGTTTCTCCCACTCAGTGGGTGACTCTTGTATCCTGGGCACTATTTCTTTTGAGTGCAGAAGCTTCTCAGTTTAATGTATTTCTAGCTGTTTATCTCTGTTTCCACTTGTTTGGAAAGTGCAGTTTCGTCCTTGAAATGCCTTTAGTCTCAATGTCATGGAGTGTTTTACCTAAGTGTTGTTCTATATACCTTATGGTATCAGATCTGATATCAAGGTCTTTAATCCATTTGGATTTTACTTTCGTACATAATTTTAACTGGGGTCTATGTTTGCTTTTTTTCAAGTGGCTAACCAGTTCTGCCAGCACCACTTGTTGAAGAGGTTTTCCCTGCTCCACTTAGGATTTCTTGCTCTTTTCTCAAAAATTAGGTGTTTGTATGTATCTGGGGAACGTTCTATGAGAACTCAAGCCCATACCACTGATCTGAGGGTCTGTCTTTATCCCAATACCATGCTGTTTTGATAACTATTGCTTTGTAGTACAATTTAAAGTTGAGGAAAGTAATGCCTCCCATACTCCTTTTCCCTAGGAGTGCTTTAGCTATTCAAGGGTGTTTATTGTTCCAGATGAACTTCATAAGTGTTTGATTCACTTCTTTGAAGAATGTCATGTGTGTCTTTAGAGGGATTGCATTAAGTCTGTATAATGCTTTGGGGAGTATTGCCATTTAAATGATGTCAATCCTGCCTATCCATGAGCAGGGTATGTGTTTCCATTTCTGTGTGTCCTCTCTTATTTCTTGGAGCAAGGCTTTATAGTTTTCTTTGTATAGGTCGTTCACATCTTTGGTCAAGTTGACTCCAAGGTATTTGAGTTTGTGTGGCACTAATATGAATGGGACTACCTTCTTGACGTCCATCTCTTCCCTATCATTATTAGTGTATAAAAAGGCCATTGATTTCTGTATGTTCATTTTGTAGCCTGCCACCGTACTATATGCATCAATTGCTTCTAGAAGCTTTTTGGTAGAGTCTTTAGGGTTTTCTTTTATTTAATTTTTTTTTTTTGGTTTTTGGGCCACACCCAGCATTGCTCAGGGGTTACTCCTGGCTGTCTGCTCAGAAATGCTCCTGGAAGGCACGGAGGACCATATGGGACACCGGGATTCAAACCAACCACCTTTGGTCCTGGATCGGCTGCTTGCAAGGCAAACACTGGGCCCGTCTTTAGGGTTTTTTAAGTAGAGTATCATGTCATCTGCAAACAGTGAGAGCTTGACTTCTTCCTTTCCTACCTGGATTCCCTTGATACCTTTTTTTGCCTGATTGCTATACAAGTACTTCTAGTACTTTGTTGAAGAGGAGTGATGAGAGCGGACAGCCTTCTCTTGTACCAGAATTTAGAGGAAAAGCTTTTAGTTTTTCTCCATTGAGGATAATATTTGCCATTGGCTTGTGGTAGATGGCTTTAACTAGATTGAGAAAGGTTCCTTTCTTTCCCATCTTGCTGAAAATTTTGATCAAGAGTGGGTGTTGGACCTTATCAAATGCTTTCTCTGCGTCTATTCATATGATCATGTGATTTTTATTTTTCTTGTTGTTGACATTTTGTATTATGTTGATAGATTTATGGATGTTAAACCATCATTGCATTCCTGGCATGAAACCTACTTGGTCATAGTGTATGAACTTCTTGATGATGCATTGGATCCTATTTGCCAGGATTTTGTTGAAGATCATTGCATCTGCATTCATCAGGGATATTGTCTGTAATATTTTTTTTTGGCAGCATCTCTGTCTGGTTTTGGTATTAACGTGATGTTGGATTCATAAAAGGTGTTTGGGAGTGTTCTCATTTTTTCAATTTCATGGAAGAGCCTGGCTAGCATTGGTAGTAGCTCCTCTTGAAAGGTTTGAAAAAATTCATTAGAAAATCCATCTGGGCCTGGGCTTTTGTTTTTAGGCAGCTGCTTGATTACAGTTTCAATTTCCGCAGTAGTGATGGGGGTGTTTAGATATGCTACACCCTCCTTACTTAACTGTGGAATGTTATAAGTGTCCAGGAATTTATCCATTTCTTCTAGGTTCTCATGTTCAGTTTCTCAAAGTAGTCTCTGATTACCCTTTGGATCTCTGCAATATCTGTCGTGATCTCCCCATTTTCATTTCGAATACAGGTTATCAAGTTATTCTTTCTCTCTTTCTTTGTAATTTTGCCAGTGGTCTATCAATCTTGTTTTTTTTTTTTTTTCAAAGAACCAACTTCTGCTTTCGTTTATCTTTTAGATTTTTTTTGGTTTTCCACTTCATTGATTTCTGCTTTCAGCTTTGTTATTTTCTCCTATCTCCCTATTTTTGGTTCCTTTTTTTACCCTTTTTTTGTTGGTCATTTTCTTTTTTTTTTTTTTTTTTTTTTTTTTTTTTTTTTTTTTTTTTTTTTTTTGGTTTTTGGGCCACACCCGGTGACGCTCAGGGGTTACTCCTGGCTATGCGCTCAGAAGTCGCTCCTGGCTTGGGGGACCATATGGGGCGCCGGGGGATCGAACCGCGGTCCGTCTCCTAGGCTAGCGCAGGTAAGGCAGGCACCTTACCTCGAGCGCCACCGCCCGGCCCCTTGTTGGTCATTTTCTAATTTTGTGAGCTGTGTCATTAAATTATTCAGGTATGCCCCTTCTTCCTTCCTGATGTGTGCTTGCAAAGCTATAAATTTTCTTCTCAGGACCGCTTTTTTCTTCTTCTTTTTCTTTATTTGAACATCTTGATTACATATATGGTTGTGGTTAGGTTTCAGTCATGTAAAGAACACCCCCTTCACCAGTGCAACATTCCTACACCAATGTCCCAAATCTCCCTCCATCCCACCCCACCCCACCTGTACTCTAGACAGGCTTTAAAGCTCCCTCATTCATTCACATGATTATGGTAGTTCTTTGTGTAGTTATTTCTATAACTGCACTCACCACTCTTTGTGGTGAGGTTCATAAAGTGAGCTGGAAGTTCCAGCCCTCCTCTCATTGTCTCATGATTGTTGCAAAAATTACTTTTATTTTTCTAAAAACCCATAGATGAGTGAGACTATTCTGCGTCTCTCTCTCCCCCTCTGACTTAGTTCACTCAGCATGATAGATTCCACGTACATCCATGTATAGGAAAATTTCATGACTTCATCTCTCCCCCGATGGCTGCATAACATTCCATTGTGTATATGTACCATACTTTCTTTAGCCATTCGTCTGTTGAAGGGCATCTTGGTTGTTTCCAGAGCCTGGCTATTGTGAGTAGTGCTGCAATAAATATAGGTGTGAGGAAAGGGTTTTTGTTCTGTGTTCTTGTATTCTTAGGGTATATCCCTAGGAGAGGAATAGCTGGGTCGAAGGGGAGCTCAATTTCCAGATTTTGGAGGAATCTCCATATCGCTTTCCATAGAGATTGGACTAGACAGCATTCCCACCAGCAGTGGATAAGAGTTTCTTTCTCTCCACAGCCCCGCCAGCACTGATTGTTCTCATTCTTTGTGATGTGTGCCAATCTCTGTGGTGTGAGGTGGTATCTCATCCTTGTTTTGATTTGCATCTCCCTGATGATTAGTTATGAGGAGCATTTTTCATGTGCCTTTTGGCCATTTGTATTTCTTTTTTATCAAAGTGTCTGTTCGTTTCTTCTCCCTATTTTTTGATGGGATTAGATGTTTTTTTCCTGTAAAATTCTGTCAGTGCCCTGTATATTTTGGATATTAGCCCCTTATCTGATGGGTATTGGGTTAATAGTTTCTCCCACTCGGTGGGTGACTCTCGTATCCTGGGTACTATTTCTTTGGAGAACAGAAGCTTCTCAGTTTAATGTATTCCCATCTGTTGATCTCTGCTTCCACTTGTTTGGAAATTGCAGTTTTCTCCTTGAAGATGCCTTTAGTCTCAATGTCATGGAGCATTTTACCCATGTCTTGTTATATATACTTTATGCAGGGGTCCTCAAACTTTTTAAACAGGGGGCCAGTTCACTGTCCTTCAGATTGTTGGAGGGCCAGATTATAGTAAAAACAAAAATTATGAACATATTTCTATGCAGATTGCATATATCTTATTTAGAAGCGAAGAAACAAAATCGGAATAAGTACAATATGTGGCCAGCAGGCCGTAGTTTGAAGACCTCTGCCTTATGGTATCAGATCTGATACCAAGGTCTTTAATCCATTTGGATTTTACTTTCATACACAGTGTTAAGGGGGTGGTCTATGTTTGCTTTATTTGCAAGTGGCTAACCAGTTCTGCCAGCAACATTTGTTGAAGAGGTTTTCCCTGCTCCACTTAGGATTTCTTGCTCCTTTGTCAAAAATTAGGTAAGTGTATGTCTGGGGGACAATGTCTGTAACTGCCTCTGCTCCTGCCCTTTACTGGGAGAGAATTCCGGCCAGCAGCTTTCTCTCAACCGGGACAGAAGGCAGAAAGCAGCTACAAATAATTCCAAGTGTTAAGCTCTTTTGTGAACACCTAAAAAATTAAGCTGCAGAAGTTAGTAAAATGCTCAAGGTGCGTTCCAGTCAAGAGGCTTTAATGAGGGAGAGCAAGGTTTATATGCCCTGCTCCTGTGGGAGGGGTAGTAACATAGGATTGAAATATAAACCAATCAGATTTGTACAAGTACAACAATTTTAACCAATGGGAGCATAAACACATTTTGATGGCGGGAAGGATAAAGAGGAACCTGGCAGGATGGGGGGAGGGGAAGCAAATCCTTAAACAAATAGCTAATTGATATTTACGCAAATACAATTTTTGTTTAGCCTATTTTCCATTTAAATTTTTCTTTTGTGCAAGCAATAAGGATCATAATTTAAACTTTACAAAAACCTATCTATAATTACGTTTTTGAGAGCAGTTACAAAAACAGGTTCCATGGAAAGGTTAAGGAATCTGGTTAAGCCAGATTCTGTGTGCCGGGCTAAATTTATTTGCAGAGTTTCTTTTTGGCTTGGGGCTAAGCAAACTTATGGCTTGAATCAGGCGGTGGAAAATTCATACAGAGTTCCTTTGATATGTGGGATGCTCCGTCTCCCACAAATGTCTGAGAACTCAAGCCTATTCCACTAATCTGAGGGTCTGTCTTTATTCCAATACCATGCTGTTTTGATAAATATTGCTTTGTAGCACAGTTTAAAGTTGGGGAAAATAATGAATCCCATTTTCCTTTTCCCTAGGAATGCTTTAGCTATTCGAGGGTGTTTATTGTTCCAGATGAACTTATAAGTGTTTGATCCACTTCTTTGAAGAATGTCATGGGTATTTTTATGGGGGATAGCATTAAATCTGTATAATGCTTTGGGGAGTATTGCCATTTTAATGATGTTAATCCTGCCAATCCATGAGCACGGTATGTGTTTCCATTTCCATGTGTCCTCTCTTATTTCTTGGAGCAGGGCTTTATAGTTTTCTTTGTATAGGTCATTCACATCTTTGGTCAAGTTGACTCCAAGATATTTGAGTTTGTGTGGCACTATTGTGAATGGGATTGCCTTCTTGACTTCCATCTCTTCCCTATCATTATTGGTGTATAAAAAGGCCATTGATATATGTGTATTAATTTTGTAGCCTGCCACCTTGCTATATGCATATATTGTTTCTAAAACTTTTTGTTAAAGTCTTTAGGGTTTTCTAAGTAGAGTATCATGTCGTCTGCAAGCAATGAGAGCTTGACTTCTTCCTTTCCTATCTGAATTCCCTTGATATCTTTTTCTTGTCAGGACTGCTTTCACTGTGTCCCATAGATTTTGGCAGTTTGTGTCTTCACTATCATTTGTTTCCAGGAAGTTTTGATTTTCTCTTTGATTTCATCTCAGACCCACTGGTTGTTCAGTAGCAGGCTGTTTAATTTCCAATTGTTAAAGTTTTTCTTCTGTGTCCCTTTGTAGTTTACATATAATTTCAGAGCCTTGTGTTCAGCAAAGGTAGCCTGCAAGATTTCTATCCTCTTGATTTTATGAAGGTATGTTCTATGTGTCAGCATGTGGTCTATCCTGTAGAATGACCCATGTACATTGGGGAAGAATGTGTATCCAGGTTTTTTGGGGTGTAATGTCCTATTTATGTTTACTATTTTTTCATTTCTCTTTTCAGGGCTAGTATGTTTTTGTTGGTTTTCAGTCTGATCGACCTATCAAGTGTTCACAGGGCCGTTTTGAGTTCTCCTACAATTATTGTGTTATTATTGATTTCTTCTTTCATATTTTTTATGGGCATCTTATTTTATTTTATATATATATATATTTTTTTATTTAAACACCTTGATTACATACATGATTGTGTTTGGGTTTCAGTCATGTAAAGAACACCACCCATCACCAGTGCAACATTCCCATCACCAATGTCCCAAGTCTCCCCCCAACCTACCCGATCCCCGCCTGTACTCTAAACAGGCTCTCCATTTCCCTCATACATTCTCATATTAGGACAGTTAAAAATGTAGTTATTTCTCTAACTAAACTCATCACTCTTTGTGGTGAGCTTCCTGAGGTGAGCTGGAACTTCCAGCTCTTTTCTCTTTTGTGTCTGAAAATTATTATTGTAAGAATGTCTTTCATTTTTCTTAAAACCTATAGATGAGTGAGACCATTCTGCATTTTTCTCTCTCTCTCTCTGACTTGTTTCACTCAGCATAATAGATTCCGTGTACATCCATGTATAGGAAAATTTCATGACTTCATCTCTCCTGACAGCTGCATAATATTCCATTGTGTATATGTACCACAGTTTCTTTAGCCATTCGTCTGTTGAAGGGCATCTTGGTTTTTTCCAGAGTCTTGCTATGGTAAATAGTGCTGCAATGAATATAGGTGTAAGAAAGAGGTTTTTGCAGCAGGAGAGATTGGAAAAATCTTCTTTCATATTTGTCAGTAATCGTATTAGATAATTTGCTGGTCTCTCATTGGGTGCATATATGTTTAATAGTCTGATTTCTTCCTGTTGCACATATTCCTTGATTACTAGATTGTGTCCATCATTGTCCCTTACAACTTTTCTACATATAAAGTTGGTGTCATCAGATATTAATATGGCCACCTCAGCTTTTATAAGGGTGTCGTTTGATTGGATGATTTTTCCAGCCTTTGATTTTGAGTCTATGTTTGCTCTGACTATTCAGGTGTATTTCTTGTAGGCAGCAGAAGGTGGAATTCATCTTTTTGACCCATTTTTCCACTCTGTGTCTTTTAATTGATGAATTTAGTCCATTGACATTGAGGGAGATGATTGTCATAGGATTTAATGTCATCTTTGTAGATAAGTTTGCTGTGTTTGTTGGTCTCTTGTCTTAAAGTAGACCTTTCAGTTTTTCCTTTAAGGCTGGTTTTTTATCTGTGAAGTTTCTGAGCTGTTGTTTATCCATGAAGCTATGTATCCTTCCTTCAAACCTGAACATGAGTCAGGCTGGGTATAGTATTTTTGGTGAGGCATCCATTTCATTCAGTGTTGTCACAATATCCCACCACTATCTTCTGGCTTTGAGAGTTTCTGTGACATGTCTAGTTCAAGTCTTAAGGATACTCCTTTGAATGTAATTTCCCTTTTTGATCTTGCTGCTTTCAGTATTCTGTCTCTATCTGTGGGATTTGTCATTGTAAGGAGGATGTGTCTTGGGGTGTTTTTCTTCAGGTTTCTTTTAGTTGGTACCCTTCAGGCATGCGGGATTTGATTGCATGTAGTCATTAACTCTGGGAGTATCTCTTTGATGATGTCTTTGACAGTTGATTCGTCCTGGGGATCTCCTACCTGGGCCTCTGGAACTCCATTGATTCTTATGTTGTTTCTGTTAAGTTTATCAAAGTTTTCTATTCTATTCCTTGAGTACTTTTTTCATTACCTGATCATTTGTCTTAAGGTTCTTTTCCAATTTCTTCTGTTGTGTTGAGTTTTTTTGCATCTCATCTTCCAGCACATTAATTCTGTCCTCAGCTGCTGTTACCCTGCTGGCAAGGCCGTCCACTGAGTTTTTCAGTTCAGCTACCCTGTTTTTCAGATGTTATTTCAGTTTGGAGTTTTCTGATTTCTGTCTTTGTGTTCTGTTTAGATTGATCTATGCTTTTTTTTGAGTTCTACAAACATCTTCCATATTTCTATTCTAAACTCCTTATCTGAGAGGTTAATCAGATGGTTGGAATTTTTTGGGTCATCCGAGCTATTGTCTTTATTCTCTGATCATGGTGTTTGACTGCAAGGTTTCCCCATTGTCACGCTTGTAGTGTGATTTTTTTCTGCATGTTATGGTGGGGTTCATTGGTTAGAAAAAGTGCGTGGCCACAAAGCAGACCTGCCGTGCTCTTCTGCGTGCTCTAGATGACAGTTTTTTTGGGGGGTGCACTTCCTAGGCCTCTGAGGAGAGCTTCAAGTATTCAGGAAAGACAGAGAAGCAAAGCAAAGGCTTCCCTTCAAGTCCTCAGGGTCATCCAAGGCCCAGCAGGAGGGCGGAGCCAGCCAAGAACTCTCTGAAGCAGGCAGGATCACCGGCAGGAACGCTGATGAAATCCAGTCTCAAGCAGTTGGAAACCTCATGGCCCATCATGGCTTCTGCACCCTACTGACTCCCAGCAGAAACCAGCAGGAATCAGTGTGTGTGTACGTCCTGACCCACCTCTGAAGCAGGCAGGATCACTGGCAGGACCGCTGATGAAATCCAGTCTCAGGCAACCGGAAACCGCATGGCCCAAGATGGCTTCTGTGCCCTTCTGACTCCAGGCAGTAACCAGCAGGAATCAGTGTGTGTACCTCCTGACCCACCTCTGAAGCAGACAGCAGCTTCTTTGACTTTAGAGGTGAATTGGCTGAGTTTTAACTGTATCATTCTACCTTTTATTATATACAAAGGCAAATTCTTAAATATTGAAATAAACTTACACGTTTTATCTGAGAATCTTGCTTAAGTTTTGGTGAGGTTCAAAGGAAGCATTATTACTGGCAAGTTTCTTGTTAGATAAAAAATAGTTTCCATAGATTATTTCATTTATTGTTCTTTTAATCTATAAGATATTGGTCTTTGAGAACAATAGGTTTTTTATCTTTTTTTCATTTTGGGCCACACCTGATGATGGCTATGTGTCAGTAATTGCTCCTGGTTTGGGGAACCATATGGGATGCCAGGGGATCGAACCGACCATATGGGATGCCAGGGGATTGAACCGCGGTCAGTCCTAGATCAGAAGAGTGCAAGGCAAACACCTTACCACTGCACCACCACTTCGGCCCTAAAATCAATAGGTTTAATCTGTTCCATAGTAACAATCCTCACCTGCAATCTGTCTAAACTATCTAATCTGGATAATGTGTGTGTACATTAGCAAAATCTATCTTTATGACTTAGAAAGATGATTCTTCTGCCTGTGTTGACATTTCCTTATAGGATTGCATGGCTTAGTACCAGAACACACAAAAATACTCCTTTGCTTTCTTCTAATATTCTTTTTCTATAAAAAATGCAAAATAATTTTTGATTGATTCAGATTTATTTTGTTTTGTTCTGTTTTGTTTGGGGGCCCACACAGGGCAGTGCTCAGGGCTATATCCTGGCTTCTTGATCAGGGTTCATTCCTGGTGGAGCTCAGAGGACCATACTGGGTGCCAAGATTGAATCTGGGTTAGCACATGCAAAACAACACTTTACTTGCTGTACTATTGCTCCATCCCCATAAATTAATTATCCATTTATATGAGAAATTGTTACTCCCTAAAGAATATTATTCTCTTTGAAAGTTAAAATACAAAGTTAGTGGCTTTCTTTAGGTTATTACAATATCTCCATCATTTGTGGAAATTTCTTTGCCACAGTTATTTTTACGTTTGCCATTTTTCTCTTTTTCAAATATAAATTCCAGTTACTGTTCTCTTAGTTACTTAAGCATTATTTTCAAGAGTCTGTAATAAGCATACCTACCTTTAATTCTTTCTTTTATACAATCTCTAATATTTTCACAATCTGTCAGAACTTTTTTACTAACTAGTCCATCTATAACTTTTCGAAAATTAAAGTCTTGCGCCCAACCTGATAATCTAATGTCTTCTGTCTTAAGCAAACAAAAAACACTTTAACTCCATAGTTTGATAGTTTTGACACATTTTTGTACTTGAAATATATTGATATCGAAAAGGAAGCATTTGTTAGTTTGGTTTGTTTGGTTTTCTTTTTGTTTGTTTGTTTTATGGTTTTTGGTTTTTGTTTTGTTTTTTGTTTTTTTTTTTTTTTTTTTTTTTTTGGTTTTTGGGTCACACCTGGCAGGATCGGGAGACCATAGGGGATGCCGGTATTCGAACCACCCTCCTTCTGCATACTAGGCAAGCGCCTTGCCTCCATGCTATCCCTGTTTGTTTTTAAATTAAATCATAGTATTGTGGGCTGGAGCGATAGCACAACATTCAAGGCATTTACCTTGCACGTGGCCAATACAAGACTGATGCTGGTTTGAATCCTGGCATTCCATATGGTCCCCAGAGCCTGCCAGGAGCGACTTCTGATCGCAGAGCCAGGAGTAATGCCTGAGAGTAGAGCCAGAAGTAATGCCTGAGAGCAGAGCCAAGAGTAACCTCCGAGCATCACCAGTGTGACACCCCCCCCTCAAAGTTGTCTTTTGAGGGGCTGGAGAAATAGCATAGTGGTAGGGTGCTTTCCTTGCACTCAGCAGATCCAGTACAGACGATGATTCAAGTCCTGGCATCCCATATCGTCCCTGAGCCTGTCAGGAGTGACTTTTGACTGCAGAGCCAGGAGTAACCCCTGAGTGCTACAAGGTGTGACCCAAAAACTAAAACCAAAAACAAAAGTTGTCTTTTGAAAGAAAATAGTTTTAGCTAAAATGAAAATGTTAATTTTAGGGATTAATAAAAAAATTTATTCATATTTAGATTTTCTAGATTTATCAGGTAAAGGTTTTGATTTCCAGTTTAATTTCAGATTAAAAATCAAATTTTTTAAATCTAACTATATATACCTGTTTAATTATATATGTTTTATATATGTTATATATGTTGTATACATGTTATATATGTTGTATGCCTATATTGGGAGAGAATTTATTATTTATCTGAACTCCCATAATAACTGTATGCTATATATATATTTTTTCTAACGATGTTATTCAGTTTCCTTACATTATTATGGTGGCTATTAATAACTTTCTTGGCACAAAACCTGTCCTGGCTCTCCCTACCTACAATCAGCTGACCAAGAACCAGCTGATGTTGTGTACACCATGGAGTTTGGACACCATTCTCTTTTTTTCTATCCAAACTATCTAAAAAAGAACACCAATTGTCACAAGAAATCAAGCACCCTCTGAGCCAATTATTACAACATTAAAAAAATGAAAATAGTAATGCCTGCCTAGGTCATGGGCTTTGCGCTTTTACTTATGGTAGTGAAGTATTAGTACATGACATATTTTAAGTCAGAAGGAAAATAATTTAAGTATAATTTAATGTTATAATAGTAGTTAAATTATTTATAAAGCTTTAGCAAAGCATATAATTGAGCAATGTTATCACCTGCTATTATGAATAACAAAAATTTTTTTCTCAGCAATTAAAATATGTTAGAAAATGTATTGAGGATAAAATATAGGAATGGATCCTGAAAGCATGCATTATTAATTTAGAGATTTTTTTTTATTTTGGGGCCACACCTGGTGATGCTCAGGGCTTACTCTTTTTTTTTTTTTTTTTTTTAGGGCTTACTCTTGACTATGCTCAGAAGTTGCTTCTAACTTGGGGGAACAATGAGATGCTGGGGAATTGAACAGCTGGTCCTTGATCAGTCACATGAAAGGAAAATGTCCTACCGCTGTGCCATTGCTTTGGCCCCTAGTTTAGGGATTTTTTATTTCTTTCCAATTTTCTTACAAAAGATATTCACACCATAAAAATGGTTCATTGAAAATACTATAGGATATGCACCAAATTTAATGTTTGTTTTCTCAGGCTTACTTATTGTTTTATATCCCCAAAAACCATTATGTTAAATACATCTTTAATATAAATATAGATTTAGAGAAAATTTACTAACAATTTCAGCCTGAAAATTTTTTGTGAGATTGGATAAGGATATATGATTGAGTACTACCAAATAATTAAAACATGATTTAGTGATAATAATTTGGATAATATGGCAGCTTAGAGACCTCAAGTACACACACACATATACATGCACACTCATTTGTATGTTTAAGAGAGATGCCCAATTATCAATGCTTCAACATTCAGGTTTTATTGTACCCAATGTAACTAACAAAGTGAATAATCCATTAAGAGCAGATAGACTGGAGCCTTACACCTTACAGTGGGTAAGGTGCTTATCTTTTACATGACCAGCCATGACTTGCTCCCCCTCATTGCATATGGTCCCCTGCACATCACCAGCAATGATTCCTGAGCAGAGAACCAGAAGTAAGCTCTTAGCACAGATGGATATGGCTTGAAAAAAATAGCAGATATACCTCATTCTCTAAAATTTGTTTAAGTGATCTAAAGTTTACTTTATAAAGCAAACTACAAAAAGAATCAGTCTGCATTTTAGTATTCCCAATATTATAAATTTTGTCATCTTTTTACCAAATAAATTTCAAAACTCTTGCTATTTTTGACTTTTACTTCTCATAACTCAGAGCTCTCCTTTATCTTCAAGTATACTGAAGGGTGAAAGTGTCAAAGTACAGATACTCAGCTTGTAAGGTTGGTCAGATGTGTGCATATCCTCTCCTCTCTGCCATCAATTATTCATTTCTTTATCATATTCTACTTGCCTTTATTCAGGTAGAATAATGGAGTGGTTACTCCATTCTCTATTTCGATTTCCATATTTAGTAACAGTTCTGCTGTGTGTTGAGGTAGTTTTAGATAAATGCCTTTGAGATAAAAGAATAAATTCTAATTTAGTGCTTACAGAAAAAGACCCTTAGAATCAGAGTTCCACACTTTAAGATATTTCTGTGTTTCACCAAAAACACCCCTCTTGCTTCAGTAATATAGGAACAAATCTATTTTATACTGAGTTGCCCAGGAAATACTCATAAAAGTGAAAACTGAAAGACATAAAAATAACTATTAGTTCTTAAGAACAAAATCCCAGATATTCAGGGATATTCAAATATTAGGGTATATCCTATAATATTCAGATATTAGGGAATATCCTAATAAAAAGATGTAATATGTTCTTTTCAGGAACTGAGTCTAATGATGCATGCTAGGTGTCCTGAAAGTAAAGCTATTAGAATGATTGAAGAGAATGCTTTATATTACCAAAATGGTACTCAAGACAGATAATTTTAAGAAGAGCTATCAACCATTTTTTCTTGTAACATTTTGTAATAAAATATATGGGTTGACTTCTTTTTTCCATTCAGTTGGAATTGTAACATATAAGTCAGCTATTTTTTCCCTTCTATTTTTCCCACAGCAAGCAAAAGATATATACTGATGATAGATCTACAGTATACCCACCATTGTCAATCCCATTGGCACAAATTATTTAATTCTTAGGAGAACAAAGGGATAATAGCATGATTCTGTTTGTATTTCTGTATGTTTAAATTTAAGTTAATTTCAGATAATGATTTTCAAATAAAATTGAATGGGCTGACACTTCCATAAACAACAGGAGGAAACGGTAGGTATGATGAACAACAGAAGTGAGATGAGAGCTAAAGGAAAGAAATGGAGAATTAAGGAATGCTGGAAGAGAAAAAAAAGATAAACACATAAATTGGACTGTACTTCCAGCTCTTCGAGCAATCCACTTTGTCCAAAATTCGCCAAATAAAACATGGATTTAGTCAGGGCTTCCCCATTTCCAGCTAATCCGGCACGGGATAGTTTATATTAAGCTTTTAGTTCTTTTCTGTTTACACTTAATATCTCAAAATGTATAACCACGAGTCCTGAGAGATAGCATGGCGGTAGCACATTTGCTTTGCATGCAGAAGGACGGTGGTTCGAATCCCGGCATCCCATATGGTCCCCCGAGCCAGCCAGGAGCGATTTCTGAGCCTAGAGCCAGGAGTATCACCTGAGCGCTGCCGGGTGTGACACCCCCCAAAAATCTGTAACCACAAGCAAAGCTCTGAGTGATTGATCTCATCTCATTATTCTCCCGAATCTTTGTTGCCAGACCATTCATCAGCCACACCTAGACATTTTTTATTTTCTAGCATGAAATATTCTTTGGTGAAGAATTATCTTAAATAGCTTCTTTATAATTAAGATTATTACAATTTTCTTGATTATAACACCAGAGTTGCTCAGAGGAATTTCCGTGAGATTTTCTGAGCATTAATATTCAAAAAAGACACTGAGTTTCACAAAATTTATATCCACCTCCTAATTTTGATGACCTTTCTCTGAAAGGTAAAGTTCATACTAGTGAACAGTGTGTTCTTCATTTTAGGATTAGGTAAGTGGCTAATAAAATAGAGCAGGACAGAATCTTAGAATTATTAGGCAAAACTGTGCAGGATGGAATTGTGTTAGAAAGGAGCCGGAGAGATAGCATGGAGGCAAGGCGTTTGCCTTTCATGCGGAAGGACTGTGGTTCGAATCAGGGCATCCCATATGGTTCCCTGAGCCTGCCATAAGCGATTTCTGAGCGCAGAGCCAGGAGTAACCCCTGAGCACTGCTGGGTGTGACCCAAAAACCAACCAAACAAAAAAGAATTGTGTTAGAAAGATACTATATGCTTTCTGATTATTTCTTTAACCAGTTTAGTAATTTCCTCACTGATCAGGAGCTTTTGCTGTTAGACTAGATTGTTCTGGTCTATTTAACAATGTGAAATCTCAATGACTTAAAAACTTATATGTAACTTCTGATTGACTCTAGCTGTTTTGCTTTGTATAACTGCCTATTCCCATGCTCTGGCTGAGAGAATAGCTCTATGTATGACAGGCCATGCTCAGGACAAAAAGAGAATAACAAAAGCCTGGATTAAACCACAGTATTGTCTTGTAAATTTCTTTTTTTTTTTAAATAAAACAACTTTATTACATACATGATTGTGTTTGTGTTTCAGTCATGTAAAGAACACCACCCATCACCAGTGCAACATTCCCATCAACAATGTCCCAAATCTCCCTTCTCCCCACCCAATCCCCGCCTGTACTCTAGACAGGCTTTCTATTTCCCTTGTACATTCTCATTATTAGGATAGTTCGAAACTTAGTTATTTCTCTAACTAAACTCATCCCTGTTTGTTGTGAGCTTCATGAGGTGAGCTGTAACTTCCAGCTCTTTTCTCTTTTGTGTCTGAAAGTTATTATTGCAAGAATGTCTTTCATTTTCCTTAAAACCCATAGATGAGTGAGACCATTCTGCATCTTTCTCTTTCTCTCTCTCTCTGACTTATTTCACTCAGCATAATGGATTCCATGTACATCCATGTATAGGAAAATTTCATGACTTCATCTCTCCTGACAGCTGCATAATATTCCATTGTGTATATGTACCACAGTTTCTTTAGCCATTCATCTGTTGAAGGCTGTTTCCAGAGTCTTGCTATGGTAAATAGTGCTGCAATGAATATAGGTGTAAGGAAGGGATTTTTTGTATTGCTTTTTTGTGTTCCTAGGGTATATTCCTAGGAGTGGTATAGCTGGAAATTTCTATTTGATTAAAGACTATATGTTGTTAAAGCAAATTATGTGGTCACAATGTCTACTGGGCAAAAATGTCCATTCTGGGAACCCTACCTATGAGGAGGGCTGTAATGGCAATTGGCAATGTGTAATCCCCATGTGGAATAAAGAATATTTTGGCATATGTTAAATTGAATCATACAGAGTTTCCTGTTTCAAGCCTCAAGTCCATACGTTAAACCCTGTGTGTTTTGTCCAGTGTTCAGTGTTTTGGGCAGGATTAGGATTCCCTGACAAGGGGCTCTCCCTCTGCAGATGTTATCACCAGTTCAGGTGATACTGCCATCCCTTCCCTGCTTAGCTCACTACTCACTATGTAACTCTCTTGCCTCTCTCCCATGTTCTGGGCTGTCTAACCAAATACATAAAATGCATTCAAGATTTTACTGAGAAAGATAAGTAAGTATGGACTACAGCAACTTCTGTTCACTGATCTTTTGACATTCCTGAAGTAATAAAAAGCCACAAATTTCATTTTCTAAGAATAGCAGAGGTCAAAATACAAGCAGAAGACACACATATGTGTAATTCAATAAATTATAACCCTATGAAATACTATTCTTATAAAGAAAGCGCTCAAAAAGGATCTAGAACATATATTTCTGCTCTTCATACTTGAAAAACATGTTTTCCTCAAGTACATTAATTATAAGATATGGCTTGTACAAAATGGTGATGAGAAGTTTATATAATTCAAAGAATTTACTTTTTACTGACAAAGCAGTCCTAAGGCAGTTAAGGTGTGCTTACACCTAAAATGGGGCTGACCTGGGTTCTGTCTTCTATATTGTAACCCATATAGGATCTCTGTGCTCAGATCCAGGAGCCTTAAAATTAAAACAATTTTAAAAATTGTTTATTGGTATTATGGGCACAGTATTGAAGTTGCAATATCCTTTAAAATAACCCCTTGAATTATTTTGCTAGGTAAAATAATAAGGTAAAGAGAGGATTACAGGCATAATAATATTAATTCATTAAAGCAAAATTTGTCAGGTCAGAAAAGTTTCCTATGAATATGAGTCAAACTAGTATGCCACAAGAGCATAGACCAGTCAAAAACTTCATAAACAATATTTTTAAATAATTTATTTAGGTTTTTACTTATCAAATACTGTTTCAAACATATTGGCAAGTTGGGATTAGATGTCCAATTGATGGATATGGAATATTAAGTCCTATTTTCTAAAAATGTGATGAACCAATACAGTGATTCAAAGGTGCCCAAACTTCAGAGTTTTGTTACTAAAAATAATTTATTGATTATTTCTTGTTTGGAAACATTGAGAAAGCAGTAAATTATTTTAGTTTGGTAAATAGCAGTGTGTGTGTATGTTTTTGTGTGTGTGTGTGTGTGTGTGTGTGTGTGTGTGTGTGTGTGTGTGTGTGTGTGTGTGTGTGTGTGTTAGAGTCTGTAGAGCTCAGGGATTACTCCTGACTGAGTTCTGAGATCACTTCTGGAAGGCTCAAGGGACTTTACAGAATGCTGGCATTCAACTTTTGGTGTGCCATGTGCAAAGCAAGCTCCCTATTCTCTGTGTCCACATATTCTTGGGCCACATAGAGAACTTTTTATACTACTCTTCATATTCATTTTATATAGTATCTGGAGTAAACAAATACTATCTCTTTCACAAAGTATTTATTAAGTGATAGTCAATTTGGCCAAAATTATTTATTGGTACTGGATCAACAAATAGACTGGTAGAATTAGTCAGGTTGTAGTATATAACTTAATATTAGGATGTCCTAGAAAATACTCTTAAAATATATAGAAGCAGAATGTGGGATGTGTGAGCTTATTTAAAATGTAATCTATTATTAGAATCAAAATTTAAGGTGGATTCTAGCATTTTTAGGGAAAATAAATATTTTAAACACAGATGGAATGATTTTATTAATCTCAATTGTAATGCTAAAATATATATTATTAAAATCCACGTAATAAGGGCTTTTATTATACAAATACACATACCAAAACAATTCCAGAAATAATAAAACATTACTTCCTTGACTTGCAAAATTCTATGTAAAGAGCAATTTCTTTCTTGGTGTTAAAAAAATAGTTATGTGAGATCACAACTGTAAGAATAACATTTTACCTAGTTATTTTTATTATTATTGGCAGCAACATTCTTTTGTAAAGTGGGTGGCAGAAACACCACAAAATCAACTAAAACGCTTCCTCATGAATTCGAGTGCCCAGATGGTTTATGTACCCAGAATAGTACAAGGAGCTCTACAAGGAGCTGGCAGTCATTTTGGCAGAAATCTGTTTGATTTCTTCTCAGCAGGAAAATCAAGCCATTCTAACAACAGAACTGCAGTTATGTGAATTTTATCCATCTCAAATTATATAATATTGTATATCACAAAATGCATAACTATTATCTAAGCATAACTTGAATTTGGAGACGTAAGAGGATTATGTTTTAATACTCATAAGAGTGTGATGTGTGAGCATAAGAGTATTAATTAGTTATATATTGATCTGCCCAGTTAATAAAAATAAACTGATTTATTGAAGCACAAGAAAGTTATAAAAGTATAAATCATCCATGAAAATATCATTCACTCAGGTTTCAAACTTGTATAATGTGATTTCTAAATTTAAATATTATAATCAACTCTTTTGGTGTCTCTTGCTTTTCAGATATTTGAAGATAATATAAATTTATGCCAAAATACTTGATTTATCAATTTTATTTGATTTGTCTTCAAGCAATACAATTTAATAAATAAATAATACTTTAACATGGTCACTTCTACTATATATACATACATTTTATTTCAGTTTAAGGTCATATATACCCCTGAAAACTATTTAATAGTTATTAGAAACTTGTAGACTCTGATCTAGGAGTTTGGAAGTGAGGTTTCTATTTGCAGATCTACCCTAGATGAGCTTGAGACCCTTGAAAGTGGTATGCAGACAAATTTGAAAGTTGAATTAGAACAGTGTTTCTCAAACTGTTCTCAAGCCTAGATTCTTATAAGCTTATAAGATTTATAAGACTTATAAGACTGACCAGAGCTCAGTCTGGTACCACATATGACCATTTGAACATGATCAGGTATGATCCCTGAGCAGAGAGCCAATAGTAAACTAGAGCACAGATAGGTTTGACCATGCCCTCTTGCTCCTTCCCCCAAAAAAGCAAAAACAGAAACAGGTTTCTTCAGATACAAAGCATTATATAAGATTGCCGCCATACTTAAGACTTTTCTTTGAAATGCCACAGTGCAGTAAAATGCTTCATTATGATTTAATGTTGTTATTTCTCCTTGGATGAAAATGATCAGATGCCAAAGAAGTCTAAAATATGAAATAAAATTGAAAAATAGGAAACAATATATGAAATAAATAAAATATGAAATCTTATGAGCTAATTAATATTCCTTTAAGTGGCACTTCTCCATCTGCATTACAAAGGCAACGGAAGAGTATTGTTTACTAATTCTTGCCATATCAGCAGAAAAATTTTCAGGATGTGATAACTGCTTATTCAAGTCCTATATGTAATACAAGTATTATCTTTTTCTATAGGAAAGACAAATATATGTGTCCATAAAACCCCCAACAAATATAACGAGTTAGGAAAGTCTTAAATCTTTGAAAATAAGTACCATTAACTTTCTGATCACATAAAGTTTCCCAAGAATGTGTAGTCTTACTAAAATATATTTCTAATATTACTAACATAAAACCATTTCTATGTCAGTTTCATTTTTACAATGTATTTTACAATGTATCATTTCTTAAATTTATTATTTGTACATTCTAATAAAGTTTATTTTTTACACACATTAATATCAGTCATTTGATTGCTATTGTTGATGTCTTTTCATTAACAAAAACTACTTTAGTCTATCTATAGCTTTTTCACCCCTGGGGTCTCTTACTTCCATTCATTTTCTTTTGAAAATTTTTATTTCTGTTCTTATAACCTTATAATATTAATTTGTTTTGCTAAGCTATGTTATATAAACTACAATAAAACTGTAAAAAAATCATTCTGCTTTTCTATTGCCTACTCTACTACTTAATTACCAATTTCTTTCATTAAACTTATGCTTTCTGCTACTTTAAAAAATTCTAGCTATGGCTATTTTGTTTCTTTTATTTTGCTTAAATTTATATCAATATTCATCTTGAATAATATCTGTTGAAGTATTTCTCGTCTAGAAAGTCATGCTTATTGAAAGGAGCAAGGTATCCTTGGTAAACTAAAAAATCCAAATGTCTATTATATCATGTAAGCAAGTTTAAACTAAAACTGTACCTTTGTGAAGTTGTCCATTCTCGTGTATAATGAAGTATCGCTTTATAAATAGTACATTTTGTACATGAATGAAGTTCCCTTTTAGTCATAGTCTCATGAATATTCCTCTATTTAACAGACTCAAATAAACAATATTTTGTATAATAACTAAAAAGTAGTATGCAATTGCATTTTGCAGTTATTAGTTTATTATATAAATAAATCTGTATGATCACTTATATTTTTTAAAGTTGTATCCTTAGAATTTATGTAAAATAAGGGTTATTTGCAGATTGTATTTGAATCTACTTAAGGGATAAAAAAACATTTTCATTAACCTCAGTGTGATACCATTAAAATGTGGGTTAAATGCAATTCTAATGTCTGAACTAATTTATAATTGCTATACATTTAAAGAAATTCTTTTCTCAGTGTAGAATTCTTTTCTGTTTACTTCTTGAAACAGTTGAAGCTCATACTCACTAAACAAAGATTGCTGACTGGGGTATTTATTTCAGGAAGTTTTCTCAAATACATTGATTCTGAAGAATAAGAAGGGTTTTAGTAATTATTTCTGTTTTATACACAGAAACAATGTCTGTAATAGGGCCGTCTATTTGAAAACCACTGATTGGCTAACATGGTCATATGTATTTAAAATATACCTACATATAAAATCTAAACATGCATATATTAAAGGAAGCAATGAAAAGAAAAGGATGTAACCAAACGAATAGGCAAATATTTATCAGATAAATGCAAATAAGAGAACAGAATATAAAATCAGATGATTTTCTCCTGAGGGGGAAAAATTAAAGTGAGATGAATACTTTCTAAAGTGGTAATTCAGTTCGCTCCAAGAATCTGACCATAGCAGCGCCTACATGCTAACATAATATTTAAATTCATGCAATAGAAATCACAAGAATTAAATGAGTAAATATAAACACCTTAAAAATATACATTTGGTGAGTGTTCTACTAGGGAGTTTGCCCTTTAAGAGATTGATTTGAGTTTGATCCTCAGCATCACAAATGGTCGCCTGACCCTGCCAGGAATATGCCCTGAGTGTTGCCCCAAACAAACAAGTATATATAATATATATACTAGAATACACACATCACCCCTCACTGTATAATCAAGAAAAACGACAATGAATGAAGTTATCATATCTTAATTTAAATATCATAAGAGTATCTGATCTATTGATACACATAGTATAAATTTTTATTGTTTTATTATTTGCTTTTAAGTTTTTAACTTTATTATTATTGTTATTATTGTTATTATTATTATTATTATTATTATTATTATTGGTTTTTGGGTCACACTGGCTGGGTCAAAGGTTACTCCTGGCTCTGGACTCAAAAATTACTTCTGGGGACCATATGTTATGCCGAGGATCAAACTTGGGTTGGCCGCTTGCAAGGCAAATAATCTACCCACCGTACTATCTCTCCATCTCTATAGTTTTATTTTTAAATATTGGGAAACCACACTCAATAATGTTTATGTCTTACTCCTGGCTTTAAGCGCAGGTATCACACATTGGGGGCTCTCCAGAATCAAACTCAGATTGGCCAGATGCAAAGGCAAATGCCCTCCCCATCTCTCTAACCCCATAAACTTATTATTTGTAACAAAGAATAAAGTTCTTCCTGTATTCTAGAAGAGTCATTTAGAAAAACAGCTTCTAGGGGCCGGAGAGATAGCACAACGGCGTTTGCCTTGCAAGCAGCCGACCCAGGACCTAAGGTGATTGGTTCGAATCCCGGCGTCCCATATGGTCCCCTGTGCCTGCCAGACTATTTCTAAGCAGATAGCCAGGAGTAACCCCTGAGCACCGCCAGGTGTGGCCAACACCCCCCCCCCTCGAAAAGAAAGGAAAACAGCTTCTATTGAATAAAAGTATTAACGTATATATTCTTGGGGGAGGCACACCCGGTGACGCTCAGGCCCCTAACGCTCAGGGGTCACCTGGCTATATGCTCAGAAATCGCTCCTGGCTTGGGGGACCATATGGGACACGGGGATTGAAGCCCAGACTGTCCTAGGTTAGCACGTGGAAGGCAAACGCCTTACCACTTGTGCCATCGCTTTGGTCCCAATATTAACATATTCTTAAAAAAAAGAAACTATAATTACATTATTGGGTCATAATGCTATTTTATAATGCTACAAAAACTAAGTATTAGAAAATGAGGGGGATATTTTTTTTAATTTTTATTTTGATCATATTGGCTTACATATCTTTCACAGTAGTATTTTAGGTACATATTAACATTGAATCAGGGGAATACCCATCACCAAATTTGTCCTCCCCCCACCCCCGTTCCCTTCCTGCAACCAATATCCCCCACCATCACCCCCCGGGGCTGCTAGAGTAAGTGGTCCCCTGTGTCTAGCTTATTATTAGTGATCATATATGTTTGATCGTGATACCCTCCCTTGTTTCCCCCTCTATTTGAGAGGCGGAGCTAGATAATTCGAGTTATGTGGTTTTGTTTGAAGGAAAGAAAAGCAATAGAATGAGGAATACTTGAGGGATACTTGATTTAATTTTAATTCAATGCATTTGCTATAGGAAACAATCTTTTTTTTTTTTTTTTTTTTTTTTTTTTTTTGGTTTTTGGGTCACACCCGGCAGCACTCAGGAGTTACTCCTGGCTCTACACTCAAAATTCGCTCCTGGCAGGCTTGGGGGACCATATGGGATGCCTGGATTCCAACCACCATCCTTCTGCATGCAAGGCAAATGCTCTACCTCCATGCCATCTCTCCAGTCTCTAGGAAGCAATCTTTTGAGCCATGATTCTGCTTACCATTGAAAATGGGAATTAAGTGCTAGAGAAAGAGTAGAAATAATTTATAATTTTCAATGTTTTAAAATTATATCATTTATACATTTTCTATAAAGTATATAAATATATCTATGCATTCCTTATTAGAAAATGTAACATTTTTATGCCTAAACTTTTATCTCCAAATAAATAAATGCCAGAATTTCTTGTTGTGAGAAAATTAGTCTTAAGACAAAACATTTTCCACTATTTAAACTTACTGGATTAATTTTCCTAAGTTTAAATTGATTACAAGTAAATGCTAAGAATCTTCAAAAGGTTTGTTAGTTAGCTTAGTAGACTAAGGGTTAAATACAGGCTTATCTTAGGTTACTCATAGAAAGGAAAACTTCAAAAAATCTCTTAGCAATGGGAATCTTCTTCATTAAGAATTAAGATACTCTAGTTATCATTGTACTTTTATTATTGCAGTCACATATAAAGCTCGAGCTTCAATAAACTATTCCAGAGCTTGCTGACATTAATGAGTTAATACAGTTTCCAAATAAAACTAATGGCTGGTGGTAGCATAGGCTCTGAGAAGTTTTGGCTCAGAGATATCTGTGAAATTTGAGCTCATATTAAATATGCCTTAAAATAATACTTTTGAGATTTGACCTCTGCTTTTAGATAGTTCTGACTCTGCTATATAGAGTTAGGAGTTTTGCCTCAGGTCCTCATAATGTTTAGCAGTACTGGATCACAGATTAGCAAGAATATAATTATTTCTTTAGTTCAACAAAAAAAACATTTACTTCAACTTCTATTAAAATATAGCACTGCATCCTTTTATTTCTAGAGTAGAAAAATCTTCCTATTTGCACCTTTAGCTCTCTTCTCCCACCAAACCTCTATCTAGTCATTTCTTTCAGTTTTTTTCTTTCTCTCATTTTTATTCATATCAGTGATAATAATTTAATTTATATCATTTCTTTTCATGTATGCCCAAGTAAGCCAATCCTCATATGACTAATTTATGACAGTTTGACATTCCAGTTCTCTCCACCACAGAATAGATGAAAACCAATACAAAGGCAGGGCTATCTGTGTGTCTTTAGCATTGATGCTGTTACATACCTCCTGTGGCCCTTACTTGAATGAGGTTTAGAGGTACAGAATTAGTACCTACTCTTTAAAGCTTCCAGCAATATGCTGTTTTGACCAACCAGTAGCCACGTGTCAAAATTAGAAGGATAGATTTTATATATTTACAGAGATGAATCTTTTACTAATATATTCTCTTAACAGAGGTAAGTAACCATTGTCTCCAAAGGGATAGGCCTTCATGTTCTGGTTGATTCAAAGAGTAAACAGCCAATTAGGGACATGGTGATATTTTGCTGACTTTAATTAAGATTATTCTTAAACAAGGTTTTAACTGCGCCATGAGTTCTGAACAGGCAAAGCATAATGATAATAATAATAAATAATAATAATAATAATAATAATAATTTTTAAAAGCAGGGCAAGTAACAAAAGCATGTATATTAAATCCAACCTGTAGAAGCTGAATGCAAAATGAGGATAGCCAGAATGTAGAGGCAGGGGAAATGGTCATTGCTATTTTATAGGCATAAAGTTCAATTTATATAAGATGAATAAGACCTTCTATAAAATATTGTGCCTATAGTTAAGAATAACTATGTATGGGGCCGGCGAGGTAGCGCTAGAGGTAAGGTGTCTGCCTTGCAAGCACTAGCCAAGGAAGGACCGCGGTTCGATTCCCCGGCGTCCCATATGGTCCCCACAAGCCAGGGGCAATTTCTGAGCGCTTAGCCAGGAGTAACCCCTGAGCATCTAACGGGTGTGGCCCGAAAAAAAAACAAAGAATAACTATGTATATTTAAAAATGTGTTTAAAATGGTACATCTCATGTTAAGTGATCCTAGTACAAAAAGAATATGCAGGTAGTAATTACATTTTAATTTAATTGAAAATAGGTATTTCAATTGTCTAGTTCACATCTCATCATAAAGCTCTTTAGATATTAATGCCTTCTATTAATTTTTTTTAAATACCCATGTCTTCTCTTGTTTTCTTTTAGGATATTCATATGCAGAGTAAATGGTAATTAAAATGTGCAGGATGACAAGATGGAGCAAACAGTGCTTGTACCACCAGGACCTGACAGCTTCAACTTCTTCACCAGAGAATCTCTTGCAGCTATTGAAAGACGCATTGCAGAAGAAAAGGCTAAGAATCCCAAAGCAGACAAAAAAGATGATGACGAAAATGGCCCAAAGCCAAATAGTGACTTGGAAGCTGGAAAGAATCTTCCTTTTATCTATGGAGACATACCTCCAGGTATGGTGTCAGAGCCGCTGGAGGACATGGACCCCTACTATGTCAACAAAAAAGTGAGTGATTGTTTTCAGGCATTTTTTTGTGTTAATTTCCTGCTGCATACCATGAGCTTTTTCCAGTTACGACACCAACAGATTTAGCAATGTCTTAAATTTTTTTTTTCTTAAGAAAGAAAACTTAGGGGTAGGAGAGATAGCATGGAGGTTAGGCGTTTGCCTTTTATGCAGAAGGTCATCGGTTTGAATCCCGGAGCCCCATATGAAAGGAAGGAAGGAAAGGAAGGAAGGAAGGAAAGGAAGGAAGGAAGGAAGGAAGGAAGGAAGGAAGGAAGGAAGGAAGGAAGGAAGGAAGGAAGGAAGGAAGGAAGGAAGGAAGGAAGGAAGGAAGGAAGGAAGGAAGGAAGGAAGGAAGGAAGGAAGGGGGAGAGAGAGAGAGAGAGAAAGAAAGAAAGAAAGAAAGAAAGAAAGAAAGAAAGAAAGAAAGAAAGAAAGAAAGAAAGAAAGAAAGAAAGGAAGGAAGGAAGGAAGGAAGGAAGGAAGGAAGGAAGGAAGGAAGGAAGGAAAAGAAAGAGAGAAAGAGAAAGAGAGAAAGAAAGAAAGAAAGAAAGAAAGAAAGAAGAAAGAGAGAGAGAGAGAAAGAAAGAGAGGAAGGAAGGAAGGAAGGAAGGAAGGAAGGAAGGAAGGAAGGAAGGAAGGAAGGAAGGAAGGAAGGAAGGAAGGAAGGAAGGAAGGAAGGAAGGAAGGAAGAGAGAGAGAGAGAGAGAAGAAAGAAAGAAAGAAAGAAAGAAAGAAAGAAAGAAAGAAAGAAAGAAAGGAAGGAAGGAAGGAAGGAAGGAAGGAAGGAAGGAAGGAAGGAAGGAAGGAAGGAAGGAAGGAAGGAAGGAAGGAAGGAAGGAAGGAAGGAAGGAAGGAAGGAAGGAAGGAAGGAAGAAAGGAAAAAAGGAAGGAAGGAAGGAAGGAAGAAAGAAAACTTATTCATATCTACTTCATGCATATTTGTGAGAACTAATTTGATTATTCATAACATGAAATTGTTCTAAATGAACCATTTCTAGACACATAAAAATAAATGTGTAGGCTGATAACTTAATGAATTAAAATATTCTTCCATATATTGTATTTACTTTACAGAATTTTGGGGGGAATTTTGCACTAGAAAATCTAAAAATCTATTATGTTACAAAATTTCAAAAATAACTATTTATCCTGGAGCAAAATTTGGTGCCTTAAGCATTTCCAATTTATATATGTTATAAATAACTTTTTGTGGAAGATCTTTGGAAAAATATTCTTATAACAACTTTTATAACTTAATAACAACTGAAATTTAAATGGTTTTATCTCAATAGATATATATTGATGTTAACAGGAACAAAATTATTAAATCCACAGATAAACTATAAACATTAGGGTTACTTTTTCTGCACCTAAGCTTTAAATGAATAACTGATATTAAACATCATCTACCTTTCATTATGGCAACGTGCAACAAGCCAAGAAAAAAGCACTCAAAAAGTTAAGGGAAAAAATAAATATTGATTTCAGATTTCAATTTAAAGTGTATTAATTGATGGGATTTTTTTAGCCTATCAAGATAGTGTCAGTTTGGCCCAGAGAGATAGCACAGCGGCGTTTGCCTTGCAAGCAGCCGATCCAGGACCAAAGGTGGTTGGTTCAAATCCCGGTGTCCCATATGGTCCCCCGTGCTTGCCAGGAGCTGTTTCTGAGCAGACAGCCAGGAGTAACCCCTGAGCACCTCCGGGTGTGGCCCCCCCCCCCCAAAAAAAAAGATAGTGTCAGTTTAGTTGTAACATATACTCCCCTTTTTAAAACTGGCTTATCCTTTTTATAGTAAAATAAGAGGTAAAGTATTTTTTCATAAATTTCATTTATGAAATTTATTTATTTTTAACTTGATATTGTCAAATCCTAGTAGGTAAAATTTAGTAGATTATCCATTTTGTAACTATTTATATTAAGAACATTTTCAATTAGTCTCTATATCAGTTTATTGGAAGTTACTTGAATATAATTACCTAAAATGTTATAGAGCCACGACTAGGAAAAATATGGGTGATTTACTGATAAGAGAAGTAAAGCATGAATAATAAAATTATTCAGACACTGAACTTATTTAAAGATACTTTTTGTTAGCATAATGATTGATGAGTATTAGAAACAAATTGACTTGGACTCTATAGCTTTGAACTTTATTGGAAGCCATTGGCCATATCCTGACTATTAGGAACTCATCTCTTCATGGTTAGTAGACATTAACGATGCTCACTCAGTAGGCATTTTGCTAGTCTCAGACAGACACCCAGTCTTTACATCTCCTGAAATCACTGTGCTAAACTACCCAGTGTCAACCCCTTCATCAAACAAAATGAAATCTATATTCTAGTTTATAATTGAGCCCTTATTTTCAAAACAATAAATGAATAGTTTTGAGAAAGACTAATGCATGTAAAAATTGATTTTTGTGAAAATAAAATCATCTCTTCTATTTTTTTCCTTTGAAGAGTTCACATAAATAAAAATTGTTGTTTTAAGATTCCTCAAAAAACTATTTGGAAATTGGTGTAAAGTAAGTGAAATGTAACAGGTTATAAGACATAGAACAGAAAATTATTAAAATCCTCTCAAAGAGAAGACTTGCCTTTAAAAAATAGTGTGAAATATCAACTTGATTGAAATAATGTGTCAGCCAAGTTTTAGGCTGATGTTACTCTTTTAAACGTCATAGTTCACATTCAAACTTACCTTTAATATCCTCTATCCTTATCTGTAAATGTACATTATGTGCAGATGGAAAAACATCTTGGCACAATGGAACAAATCACAGTGTGCAAGTAGAGAAAGCTGATAAGAGAAAGTTGTTATCAGGAAAGTGTTTTCCCTATGGTGAGGCACATTTATTGCTTCCACACTGAGATGACATTAAGCAAAACTTTGAGTAAGTCATTCAGTAGCAGTACAAAAGAAAACTTTTTCAGGATTAAAAATTTTGGGGGGGGCTATTCTTTCTCTACTTTTTCTTCTTTATTTTTAATTTTTAATTATGAGAACAAAGATGCAAAGAAAGAGGACAAGGTAAAGTTACAGTGGAAGGACAATCACCCATAACATAATTCTCAGAAGAATTTCCCTTGCTGATATCTTAACTTTGAACTTTCAGCCAAAGAACATTAAGATAAATAAAACAGAATCCATGAACAATTACTTTGTCCCTCAAGTCCCCAGATTGTAACACATTGTAATATTTCTTAACAGCACACAAGGCAATCTAAAGCCATAAAACTTATGTAACTCCTTAAACATTAGAGGCATAGTATTTTTTACATTTCCATGTACATGCATATTAGCTTAAGTTAACCTCAAATTTTAAGTGGGGTTTTTTTTTTTAAGGACTAGAGTCAAAGGAGCACAGTAAAAACGGTGTTAGATGCCTATGATTGAACTATGTCATGGAAATTTCTGGTCTTGTTCCTATTGCCTTTAGATGCACCAATAACGCCCCATGGCATTGATCCTTGTTTGCATAGACACATTAAAATGGGAAAAAACCATACATACAGATAAGTTCTTATCTAATAAATCTCAGTACAATGTACCTTACACCCTGAACATTGATATAATGACCTGGCACAGGCCTCAGAAGAATGGGCATCCTCCATACACGCCGGAACCAGGCAAGCTATCTACGAAACATCCAAGGTCTTTTATAGCAACAGCGGGAAGCAGTCCTCTACCAGGAAAGACACTACCAAGGGTCTGACATCGACCTCCTAAAAAGAGACTTCCATTTACACTGAGAAGACTTGACAGCAACAATGACCTGCTCTACAGGACATGGTTCTCTCTAGTGCCCCTTAAGTGTGAGGTGAAACGAGAGGATGCTATGCACCATCCTGACTGCAATATGGGATATGCAGACTCCAGGATCTTTAATACAGAAGCATGATACCAACAACAGAGACTATGTGAGGAATGGAGGTGTATTGCCACTACAGACGATGACTTGAATTGAACAAACTAATTTCCCTGGAGCCTAGAGTCAGTCCTGTGCCAGGAAACTTCAGGGTTAGGGTCTCCTTGTATTTAGACCATAATTTGTCTTTCCATGTCCCTTATGTTTTGGTGGGCCTATGCAAACAAATGTCACTTTAATACCATTTTTTACTATGTTCCCTTGACTCCAATCCTTAAGAAAAACAAGCCACTAAAACTTTTGAGGTTAACTTAAACTAGTTAGTATGTACATGGAACTAGAGAAATGTACTTTGCCCTCAATGTTTAAGGAGCTACTAAGTATAATGTCTTTAGATTATATTGTGTGCTGCTAAGAAATAGTATGTACTACAACTGGGGATCTGAGGGACAAGTAATTGTATTGTACATGGGTTCAGTTTTGTTTTTCTAAATGCTCTTTGGCTGAAAGTTCAAGGCTGGGATATCATCGATGGGACTACCGAGAATTCTGTTTATGGGTGATTGGGCTTCCACTGTAACTTTACCCTGTTTTCTTCTTTACATCTTTGTTGTCATAATTAAAATAAAAAAAAATTGAAGAGATAAAAAAAAACGGTATTAGAGTGGCAATTGTTGTTTGCATAGGCCCACCAAAATATGAGGGGCATGGAAAGGAATAACCTTGGCCTAAATACAAAGAAACCTTACCCCTGAAGTTTCCTGGCATAAGACCAACTCTAGGCTCCAGGCAAGTTAGATCATCCAATCCAAGACATTGTCCGTAGTGCCAACACACTTTTCACACAGTCTCTGTTGTTGGTATCATGTTTCTGTATTAAAGATCCTAGAATCTGCATATCCTACATTGAAGTCAGGATGTGGAGCATCCTCTCATTTCACCTCACCATTAAAGGGCAATTCAGGAAGCCCTGTCCTGTAAGCAGGTCCTTGTTGTTTAGTCTTCTCAGTGTTAAGGGAAGTCTCTTTTGAGCAGGTCGATGTCTGAGCAGTGGTAGGATCTTCCATGGTAGAGGATTGCTTCCAGGTGATGTTATAGACAAACCTGGATGTTTCGTGGATGGCTTCCCTGGTTCAGGGGTGAATGGAAAATGCCCTTTCTTCTGAGGCCTGTGCCAGGTCATTATGTCAATGTTCAGGGTGTAAGGTCCCTTTGCACTACAAGATTTGTGTATTCCAATCTCTATTAGATAGGATCTTATTTGTATGTATAGTATTTTCCCATTTTAATGTGCCTATGCAAAAAAAGGAGCAATGCCACGTGGCGTTATTGGAGCATATGGGGGCCATAAGAACAAGCCCAACAATCCCTGTGACATGGTTCAATCATAAGCATTAAACTGGGGGACTCTTTCACCAAAATTCCTTGTTGAACAGCTCATAAAGAGAAGATTAAAAAGTGGATAGAATCATCACCGTATAAGAGAATATTTAGTAAGACTTATAGTTGTCAGAGAAAAAACACAAAACATTCTAAAGAAATACGTGTCCATTTTATGTCTTTTGAAACAGTTTGGGGTTGTTACACACAATGCACGGCTTTGGTCTGTGATTAGGATTGTGTAATACTGAAGTTATAAATAGTAATGTGGGTTAGCGATGTTTGGGAGGGGTGAGAGAGTTGAGGAGTAAAAATGAGCTTTGTAGGGGTGTGGGAAAGGGCAGAATACAAAATGGACATTCTGGAAACGCAAAACATAACATAAAGATAAGGAATACTCTTAATACATGCAGTGCGCGTGTGGGTGCTAGCCCCTGTGTGGTTTTCCATATGCAGAGTGGACAAAAATTGCCAGTGACAAACTTAGCGCAACCGAGCAAATCTCAGCACACCCAAAGTTAGGACCAACCATTTCTGGCCGCCTGTGCTGCCACCCCAGAAGGCCTGGAGGCCAGGGGCAGAAGAGGGGAAGGCTGGGGGCCTATCAAGGCTCCCAGCGCACCCAAGTTAGGGAGAAGGCCTTCCACATAGGGTCTCCCCCAACCCCATGCTGGCTAGAGCTAGCTTCCAGCTCAAGAGAGGATCAAGAGAGAGTCGTAAGCCAGGATCTGCCCGCCCTACAGCCTGTGCCCTACCCACCCTAGAGCTGAGGGAAGGGCGGGGAAAGCTTAGGACCCCATCCAGGAGGGACCCCCGACACCCACCTTGTCTGGCCACCTGGGCTGCCACCCCAGAAGGCCTGGAGGCCGGGGGCAGAAAAGGGGAAGGCTGGGGGCCTATCAAGGCTCCCAGCCAACCCAAGTTAGGGAGAAGGCCTTCCACATGGGGTCTCCCCCAACCCCATGCTGGCTAGAGCTAGCCTCCAGCTCAAGAGAGGACCGAGAGAGAGCCGGAAGCCAGGATCTCAGGATTAAAATTTTTATAAACCATGTTGGCAAAGTTGGCAAAGTTAGAACACACGATTGAGTTATATGCTTTTTTTTTTTTTTTTTTTTTTTTTTGGTTTTTGGGCCACACCCGGTATATCCTTATTTAGCATTTTCATTTTTAAAATTTTCTTACTTTGCCTATATACTACTTTCTAATCTTAAACTTTCTTTTACAATTTGACTGTTTTAGTATAACATTCAACATTCTATTCATAGCCAAAGAGATAGTAACCAAAGAAAGAGTACAACTAAATCAGGAGCATTTCTGGCACATCAAAGCATTTGAATATTTCCCGACTCTTCGGTGTTTTAAGCCTTCAGAAATACAAGGCAAGAACTAAGGAGTAAAATAAAAGTGGTTTCAGTGTACAATCAGGATTTTTCATGCTTTGTTACTTCGCCCAAATATAACTCCAGTTAGGTAACTCTATTTACTTATTCAGTTGTGTGGCAAGGCACATTTTAGCTTGTGAATTCACCTTTTTTCCCATGTGTTTAATTTTATTTTTTTTTCACAGTTTCCTTTCATAGTTCTAGTTGACTTTGCACCATTTGGCTATACATTCAAATTCTTCACCCACTCTTTATTACAGAAAATTCTCCAAATCATGTTCTTCTTAAAATTACATATGACTCATCAGTACCATAGAGGGACATATCCTTTTGACAGTGTCACAGTGTTCTGAAATTAGACTGAGGTATTTTAAATCTGTAATGAAAATGAATGTTAATTATGGAATGCAGAAGTATAACCATTTAAAAATGGATTCTTTCTGTGATTGTCTTATGGATGATTTAAAAATAATTATCCTTCCATCTGATCATTTATTCTTTAAAATAATAAAATAAAAGATAAAAGATAATAGAGAATTTGTGATTTTAAATTCATGTGCTTGATCTATTATTGCTACAAAAGATATTTGGTTGTTGTGCTATGTTTAGTTATTATGTTCACTTTTATATTGGGAACCAGTTATGTTTTACCTTTCAAAAATAGTGAATAAGGTCGGAGGAGTGGTGCTGAGCGGTAAGGCATCTCTGCCTTGCCAGTGCTAGCCTAGGATGGACTGCAGTTTGATCCTCCGGCGTCCCATATGGGCCCCCAAGCCAGGAGCGATTTCTGAACACATAGCCAGGAGTAACTCCTGATTGTGACCGGGTGTGCCCCTACCCCCAAAGAAAAGAATAGTGAATAATTTTAAGAAATTATGTAGTATAACTGGACTGGGCTGTAGTGTGTAAGAAGAATTTAAGATGAGATTGGGAGCTACTTCCAGAACTAGATAAGAAGCACTTTTTGATATTTAAGGACAAAATGAAATCTCTGTGAATTTAGATATTATTCTCCACTTTAAAGAATCATTTTAAAGTTGAGAATCTAGTCTTCTTAGACTGGTCTAGTTTTTTGATGTGCATATAGAGCATAATTCATGAAATAATTTATTTGAAGGTGTGATAACTATAAAATGGGAGTAAGTTAGAAGTGATATTTTCTGAATATGAGGTTTAAAGAGAAAGAAAGTTACTGAGTAGTAATCTTCCAATTTGAAACTTGGTACTGTTTCTAAATACACAAAAATTGAAAAGTTTATATATTTGAAAACAAAATTATACAAAATTTTAGTATTATTTCCCTTGAAGTAACATAAGTTTATAAAAGTACATGTTTTTCTGTCTACCTATCTATCTACCTACCTACCTATTTATCTATCCTTAATAGTGTAAGGTCTTTTTTCACTGATTACTGTGTTTTCTTGCTTTGTTTCTGGTTATACAATTAATGTCTAAATAACCAAGTATTTCAAATATTTGTATTTCTCTCCTTGACATATTTTGTTAGTCAATCTTTCTCATTTCTATTAATGTAGTAATAAGAGAAAAAGCTTGACACTTTTGTAGCTAATTAGTTTCTTAATTTGTATGTTAGACCATAACTTTCTCCATCATCTGTCATTGCATACTAGTTTTTTCCCAGATATTGGCTATTGTAAATAGTTTCTCAATGAACATAGATAGGCATATATTCAAAAAGATGCATGTGTGCTTTTGTATTCTTGGAATAAATGCTAAGGAAGGAGCGACCTCCTTAGTTTATAGTGGTTCTATTTTAAATTATTTTGAGAACTCTCCAAACTGCTCTTTAAAGATATTGAACTAGTTTACATTTCCACTATAATGGGGGATTTTTTTTTTACTGTATCCCACCAGAACTGATTATTTCCAGACATTTTTAATAGGAACCATTCTTACTTGTGTAAAGTGGTGTCCTATTACTTTGATTTGCAGTTCCTTCATGAGAGGTGATGATGAGCACTTTTTCTTTATGGTTGTTTGTCATTTGTATGTTTTCTTTTAGGGAATGTTTATTTAGCACCTCTCCCAGTTTGAGTTTTGTCAGTGCTTTGTATATATAAAACATTAGAAATTTGTTAGATATATGGTATTCAAATATTTTCTCCCAATTCTTGAATGATTTTAAGTTAAATTGTTTATCATTGAACAAAGTTTTCAGTTTGAGTTAGTTCCGTTTGCTTATCTTTTCATGTTTTCTACACTAATGGAGTTGAATACAACATACCTTTAAAGTCAGTATTCAGGGATAATTCACTTTGAATTAATATTATTATATGTTGTGATATATAGTCCAGCTTCTTTTTATATTAATAATAAGAATAATATAGTGCCATTAACTAACTAGTTCTCCCAGCACCATTTTTGAAAGATATATTCTTATCTTCATTGAATGTGCCAAGATTTTTCTTTTTTTTTTTTTTTTTTGGTTTTTGGGCCACACCCAGTGATGCTCAGGGGTTACTCCTGGCTGTCTGCTCAGAAATAGCTCCTGGGACACCAGGATTCGAACCAACCACCTTTGGTCCTGGATCAGCTGCTTGCAAGGCAAACACCGCTGTGTTATCTCTCCGGGCCCAAGATTTTTCATAACAAATTAATTGTTCACCAATTTGAAAGTTTATTTTGAGGAGCTCAGTTGAATTCTATTGATTTGAAAGTCTGTTCTTTCTTTATTCCACTATCATTCTGTTTTGGTTCTATAACTTCATTGTATGATTTAAAGTTGGAAAATGTAGTGTCTCCCATCTTCTTTTGATCTTTCAGGAGAATCTGAGGTTTCATGTCTTTACAAGACTTAGTAATGTTTATTATTTTTTTTCACTGAGGAACAAATTTAAATTTTATAGGCCTATTGCATTGAATAACTCTTTAGGCAGTATGACTCTTTTAGATAGCTAGCTTTACCAATCTATGAACATATAACGTTTTTCCATTTTCTGTGTCTTTATTTTTAAAGTGACATAGTATTCAGTGTATAATTCTTATATCACTTTTGTTGAATATACCCAGGTATTTTAAAAGCACTTGAAAATAAAGTTGTTTATTTTCAATTTTATTTTCATTATTTGCTTATAGCATTTTTAGCCTACCACTTCTCTGTACTGATTTGTTTTTTCTAATAGTGTTAAAGTTGGGTATTTGAGTTTTCTAAAAAAAAAAAATCCTCAGATAATTATAGCTTATGTATTTCCTATTTAGGTATTTCTTTTTTATCTAAAAGTAATTGTTGTGGTTTGGATTTCTGATGCTATACTGAATAATAGTACTTAGAGTGGGCATCCTTGTTTTATGCCTTTTCTATGAGAAAAGATTAGGTTGTTTTCTTGCTTTTTTTTTTTTTTGCCATCAAATACACATTTTGCTGAATGTTCCAATTCAAGCAAAAATATGTATAATAATAAAATATTTTATCTTTCCTTATATTAATATGACCATTTACAGAAATTAAACTATCTTTACATCTCAGAAATAAATCACATTTGATCATGATCTCTAGTTTAATAAATAAGTTTTTAAATTTAGTTCACTAAGATTTCACTAAGAGTCTCTGTATCTATAATTAGCAGGGTTTTGTGCTGTATTTTTAATGATATCTCTATTTTTAGTATCAGGTAATGTTGAACTTGAAGAATTCCCATATGTTCAAAGTTTTGAGAAAATTTGAGACAGAAAATATATCAACTTTGAAATTTTGGTAATATTCACTAGCAAAACTATCTGGACCTAGTCTTTTGTTTTATAAAAATTTATTATTGTTCTAAAATTAGAACATTCAGATAGTATCTATTTCTTCTAATTTTAGTCTTGGAAGGGTATATGATTCTAAAACGTAACTATTTATTCTAGAAACTTCTAGGTTATTGAACTTAGTGGAATAAAGTTGTCATCATAATGTTTTTTGTGATATCTTCTGAACTTCTCTTATTTTCTAATTATGTTTATTAGTATTTTTCTCTCCTTTTCTTCATGTACTATGTAATTTAGCAATTATTCTTATTTATTCTTTTGAAGAGTTAATTTGATGTTTTGATATTTTTGTGATTTTCTATTTCTATTTCATTTATTCGACTATCTTTTATTATTTCCTTTTTCTACTGAATTGTTTCATTTGTTTTTTTTTCTGTCATATCCTTAAAATATGATTGTGTGTTTGAACATTTTTTTTTGCTTGTTTCTTGGTCTATACCTGCATTGTTATGAATTTCCATGGTAGTACTGCTTTTGCTATACCCCATATATTTTGATAGCTTGTGATTTTTCCATGAAATTTTTAAGTTTATTCTTTGATTTCTAGTAATTTTGTCTTCTGTTTTTATCGGGAGTCCTCCTTCAGTTCTTTGTGTGTGTTTCAGAAAGGTTTTTTGTGATAAATCTAAAATTTTGTGTAGACTTCACATTCATCAGCAACTTACATCAGAAGGAAACGACATAGATTCAGCCACTTTGGCATACACCATTTTAATCTTTTAATTCTGAATTTATATGACGTTTTAGAATCCATTAAGGACATTGATTTCATCTCTTCCTTAAAAAGAAAGCAAAGAAACCTTGGGTTAGTACTGTTATTATATCTTCCATTCAGGTGTACAAATTGGCATAGAACAATTTTTAACAATATTGCATTGAATTATGGGCCTCAATGTTTTTTCTGATGAAAAATTAACTGATATATAATAAAACACAGTATCCAGGTTATGAACATTAACTATAATGCTAGGAAATATTTAATTCATAATTATTCACTTTTCAATTTTTACTCTTTGTCTGAAGTTAAGGTAGAGACAAATTTAAACCTAGATGATTAGAATCCAGCTGGGCAACCTCTATGACAGGGGTGGCAAACCGCATGAGGCTCCCGGTCAAAATGAATGTGGCTCTTTGCCTCTTCTCATTATTTTGTCTACTGTGGCTCTTTGCCAAGTTTGGATTTTGTTCTGTTGCTTCTGAGGAGGGACCTCTGAGGAGAGATCTCTGAGTGCAGAGTCCCGCCCCCAGGCTGCATCATCCCGTCTCCCATCCCTCAGAGACAACTGCACAGGCCAGCGAGCTGGGGGGACCCGTGTGTCACATGTTGGGTCACATCTGGCCGTTAGTGCTTAGTGTGGAGGACGCAGCACACCCTCACCATCACTGCAGGAGTTTTACCCTCACTCAAAATGGCAAAATGCAATATGTGTTTAATAGATTATTGTTAAAATTATACGCTTTTGTGTGTTTGTCTGTTTAGGCAGGTCACTGCGTGGTGTGGCTCTCTGACTCTCACAGTTTAAAATTTTAGCTCTTTGTGTCGAACTTGTTCACCACCCCTGCTCTATGATGTTATCTTTAGCATTGGTCCTGCATCCTCTACTGCATCCTGCAAAAATTTAGAGACAAATGATTGTATCAGTTAATCTCTAGGGAAATTTATTCTTTGCTTAAATCCAAAAAAAGAGAACAAAATCTGACTTACAGACTCAAGCTTACATACATATTTGATTTGACTCATGTAATGTTCCTTAAAACTTTGTGTATTATGGGCCAGAGCAGTGGCTCAAGTGGTAGGGCATTTGCTTTGCACATGCTTACCTAGGACAGACCTCGGTTCAATTCCCCAGCGTTCCATATGGTCCCCCAAGCCAAGAGTGATTTCTGAGTGCATAGCCAGGGCTAACCCCTGAGTGGGTGTGTCCCAAAACCACCCCCCCAAAAAAACTGTTATATACACATATGCATTACATATATATACATATATACAGATACACATATACATACATAATAATTCATGTTTAAGATTTTTCTTAAGAAATCAAATTTGCAGACATTGATCTGTGTATCGAAAGTTGGCATATACCTTTTGCTTTGTTATCTCTGACTTAAATTTCATGTATTTAGGTGAGGACTATGAATTAGTAAAGCACAGTCAAATGCTATTTGTGTTTGAGGTTAATGAGAATAATATCTTGGTAGCTAGTTTACCATACAAAGAGTTAGTATTTTAGACCAATTTACAATCTAAAGGGAAAACAAAAATGAAACGGAGAGGTAATTCAAAACAATAGTACAATACTTTAGAATCAGATAGAGAAGTTTATTTTCTCTATGAAAAGAAAACTTTCTACTCCCAATAAGCTGTAAAAAGAGGAAATTCTTGGTCTGAATCCAGAGGCTATAATCCTTAGCAGGAAATTAAGTGAAACTATTAATAGTAAACCCAGAAAAAATAGAACAAAAATTAGATGGCAGAGAAAATCTCCTCAATGAGGAATGTTCCCACAGATATGTTCTAATACAATCTCGACCCAAGGGTGTTTTTAATACACAAACCTGTGCAGTATCTTTCCTTGGGTCATAAATTTTTTTCTGCTAATTAATTTCTTCTCTCTTTGCCAGTAGTTTAGATGTAGAAAGGGATGGGCTCCATTTCTGGCTGAAGATGGGAATGCCAAGGAAATGTGTTAGTGAGACTTCCTGGGCAACCTCAAGGCAAGAGATGAGTATCTTACAGCAGTCCTCCTGGAACTCTATTGTCATTTTTAGAATCACAATCTTATATATATATATATATTGATAAAATTTCCACAGATTTATTAATTAAAATAATCTCTATCATTAACATAGGCATTAGGGTGTGTTTTAGAACATATACATGGACATACCTATTTTGTGTTAGTTTGAATTGAAAATGCCTATTTAGAAGAGTTGTAGAGTAAGTTCTGTAAAATAGTCTATACATTTTTATGTTGTTCACAAACAGTGCAAACCACCCTTTCTTGCTTTTAATATCATACTATAGATGAAAAGGTCAATAATTTGGGATTAATTATTTCATTTGTCTATATTTTTCAGATAAAAATAAAGTTTACATAAGTTTAAACTGTTAACTTTAAGAACAATGGTCCCTAGGTTATAAGAAAGTTAAAATTATGCTCACAGTTAGAAATGGAAAGTGGGATGCTGTGGTTTGTTCAAATCATGTTCATCCTAGAGAAAAATAGTACAAACAAAATAACTTTCTGAAAAACTAAGAGAAAAAAGTTCCTGGATTCTTAAGTAAAAGTTCTTTCCCAATCATTACACATAACTTTTCCATACCAACTCTAAAGTTAGACTAAGGGAAGAACTGGAGATTAAGCCTGGGTGTGCCGCATGCATGGCAAGCAAGCACCTTACCTACTACATTATCTCTCCAGCCCCAAATTTGAAATTCCTCTCAAAAATATCTTTTAAAGTTCTTAAAACAGATGCACACAGTTCTGTTATTTCATAATTTTTGCCTGAATTATTTAGTAAAAGTTTATATTTGTTTTTACTACAGTGGAATCACAGCATCTCTATAAGTTAATGTATTTTTTACATCTTTCTAAAAAGGTAATGGAAGGTTTGGGAATTCTCTCAGTGATCTAGAAAACATCTTGGCATGTATGAAGAACATAATGTTGAATCCCCAGCACTGCTAAAACAGAAAGAAATCAAAAACAGTAAATGAGTTATGGCAAGGTTAAATAACCTGTATTGATCTCACTAGTAGAAGTAAAATTTTGAGCAAAAATCCTACTCCAAAGTCTGCACATATATTTAGTTAGTTTGGAGGCCACACCTGGTGTTGCTAAAGGCTTACTACTGGCTTTGTGTTCAAGGTTCATTCCTAGCAGCTTAGAGGACTATATGGGTGCAGAAATCAAACCCAGGTCAGCTGTGTGCAATGCAATTGCCCTACTCACTATACTATCTCCAGACTCAAGTCTGCACTTTTAATATCTATATATATTAAGTCATATATTTTATTGTTTATTGAGAATAATATTTATTAAGGCACCATGATTTACAAAGTTGTTAATAATAGAATTGTTTCAGATATACAATGTGTGTATGTCTCACTACCATTATCTCCTTTCCTCCACCTGTATTTCGATGTTCCTTCCTCACCCCCAGCCTGCTCTCTTGGCAGGTACATGACAAATTTATTTCATGTCACTTGGCCCAATATAACTTAAAGACATAAAAAATAGGATTATCAGAAAATACAATAAAAGAAGTCAATTTGTGATGATTAATTGCCATATGTTTTTAACCCTAGTAGAGGATAACTATGAACCATTAGAAGTGTTACTCAATGCCACATTTGGGGAACTGTCTTGTCCTTTAAAAAAGGTTTCAAGACTATAAATTCCCTCAGATTTTACCTGTCCATTAAGTTCTGTATAGTTTCATAAAATTTCAATGATAACCTAGCTAGATAGACTATTCGTAGTGAGTTGTTCATTCATTTAGTTTTTGTACTATATTCCTCATGATTTTTCTGGTTCATAGAGACTCGTTTGATACATCTATTGTCTGTTATATGTATGTAAGCTCTTTTT
This sequence comes from Suncus etruscus, assembly GCF_024139225.1. Classification (NCBI taxonomy): domain Eukaryota; kingdom Metazoa; phylum Chordata; class Mammalia; order Eulipotyphla; family Soricidae; genus Suncus; species Suncus etruscus. The sequence goes on from NC_064852.1 coordinate 100,953,610, forward strand.
TATCTTGCTTCTTTCAATATTCTGTCTCTTTTTAGATTTTGTCATTTTGTGTATAACGTGTCTTCAATTTTCCAAATTCGGTTAATTTTCACTGGGACCCTTTCGATATCTTGAATCTCTGTGGCTGTCTCCTTAAGTAGGAAAGTTCTTATCCAATGATTTCTTTAACTGATGTTTCTTCATCAAATTTGCCTTTCTGCTCTTCAGGAACTCTGATGATTCTTTTATTATTCTTCTTAAATTGATCCTATAGTTCTCTGACATGCTATTTGTGTCTTTTCAGAGCATTTTCAACCTTTTGCTGTTTTCTAGCTGTGTTCTCCTTCTCACCTTGGGGCTCTTTCATCCTTTGCTCAATTTCTGAGCTTCCATTGACTTTTTTATATACCTACTGTGTTATCATTCCTGCCATTTATGACTATGGTCTATTTTTCCCCTTTCAGTTCTGATACTTTCTTGTGCTTTGCAGATGACCTGTGCTGTAATTTCTTGAACTCATGAAACATTCTCATCATACTGTCACTACAGACCTTCTGAGGATTTATTCGTGTTATTTATGTCTTTGGTGATATTGTTCTCACTCACTGAATTTGGTGAGCTTCTACAGTTTTCCCTGTTGGCTTTCTAGTGTTGTGCTGAGGGTGACTATTTGTAATTAACATCAATGGAAGATACTGAGGGATTAGACTGGAGGTTGTTCTTTATCTTCTTTGTTCATCTTCACAGAATGTGAAGACTAACTTCCTTTATCATGTAATTTGCTGAGTAGAGCTATTGTGTGGCTATCTAAGCACACCTGGGTTGATGGAGCAGCCAGCAGATTAAGAAGGAGCTGTAGAGTGTACCCTTAATATGGTGCATTTTAGGTGTGGTGGCTGCTGGGACCCACCAGCATTCTGCTTTCAGGTCCAGAATAGGCCAAAGACATAAGCCTCACATGGAATACAATAGACATTATCCATTTGTGACTACACATTTTGCTTAAAGTATGAAGTTCTGACTTTGTAAAACAAAATTAGTATAAATAGATGTGAACTTTCCAATAAATGTCATGTGCAAGTGATGCAAACTTGGATATATTGGGCAAAAGTAAACATAGTTAAATTTAATATTACCCATTTCTTTATATTCATTTAAAACTTAAGATAACATCTTAAGATAAATCTGTGGCCGAGATCTGTAATTCACATAGTATTGCAATTGGACAATTCTGATCTAGGTAAGCCTTCATAAGTGTTTATAACTTTCATTAGTATTGCAGTTAAGTATTCACAAGTTTGTAAGCTACTTGGGATCATGTTCTACAAATCATTGTTTCCTTATAAATTGTAGCTCAGAGCTTTGTGAGCTACAAATGGTTCATTTACATCATTTTCATTGAAATCAAATAAATTAATACTGTACCTAAGACTTCCTGAGTGCTTCTTTCTAGAATCTGCAATGCTTAGATATTTTTACAACTTATTACCTATATATGAGTTCAATAAATACTACTTATATTTGATGTCTATGTTAAAAGGTAATAACAATAATCCTGATTATTACTATGTTAAGAGTTACATTTCTACAACTATGTCTTTAAAGTGATATCTCATATAATTTATATATAGAACCTCCTTGTTCTTATAATAAAAATAATCTTGAAGTTTGTTCTGAGACATAAAATTGCATACATTTTAACTATCATTTTTTTTCATTCTATATCCCTTTTCTATTAAGGAGAATCTTATTTCAAGCTAGGTATTACTAGATCAGCCTTTCTTTTGCCACCACAATTTTTTTCATTGAATTAACTTAATGTAATAAAAATAATGCTGAGGAGTTGTGTTAATGGGATTTTTAGTAAGCTAAATCAAGTATAAAGAATGTTAGTGCTTAATTATGCCCTCTGATACATTCCTTTTAAATGTCTCATTGAAAAGCCAGAGAGATTATACAGCAGGTAGAATGCCTGTCTTGTAGGCAACTGACCCTGACTCAGTCCTTGGCACACCATATGCTCTCAAACTCTAAGCTCTGCCAGGAGCTTACTAATAGCCATTAGTAAGCCTTGATTACTATTGGATGTTGATCCCTCCCTCCTTCAAAATGTCCTCACTGAACTTGTACATTTAAAACTGGTGAATATGATATGTTAAAATGCATTTTACTACAATAAAAAGTATGAAGGAAAAAATTAAAAATCTTGATTTTCTTTTTTGTTGTTTTTGTTTAAGATTTGACAGAGGCTGGAGAGATAGCATGGGGGTAGGGCGTTTGCCTTACATGCAGAAGGACGGTGGTTCAAATCCTGCCATCCCATATGGTCCACCGAGCCTGCCAGGAACGATTTCTGAGAGTAGAGCCAAGAGTAACCCATGAGCGCTGCCAGATGTGACCCCCCCAAAAAAGATTTGGGGACCACAGTGCTCAGGGATTACTCCTGTGCCTGTGTTCAGAAATTCCTGCTGGAGATGCTCATGGGACCATAAGGGATGCCAGAAATCAAACCCAGATTGGCCACATGCAAGACAAGCACCCTACCCACTGTACTATCACTCTTATCCCAAATCTTGATATTCATTCTTAAAGCTGTGCAATACTTGATTACACACAAGTATAAGTAAGTGTAAGGTACAGTATATGTTTTGTGATGACCAGACCACACAATGTCATTTACAGAAAAAAACAAAACAAAACAATGAATCAGAGGAAAAGTGGGGAGGGCAAGTATTATAAACCCTAGTGATGTCTCCCTCAGAATGCAAGTGACACTTTCCCATCCTTTAAATACAATTAGTATAATTGCTTTTTTTTTTATATTTTAGATCCACTTTTTTGGGGGGTTGGAAGAGTCACAGCACTCAGGGGTTACTCCTGGCTCTACACTCAGAAATCCCTCCTGACAGGCTTGAGGGACCACATGGGAGCTGGGATTCGAACCACTGTCCTCCTGCATGCAAGGCAAACACCCCACCTCCATGCTATCTCTCTGGCCCTGTAGATCCACTTTTTAAAACTGTTGGATGGTAGGTCACATTCTTCCATTAAGTACTATAAAACAATTTAAAGTACATATGCTAATTAGTATATATAATAAGCAAATATAAAACTTCTAGATTTTATAAATTAAAATTTATAAAAACAGATCTGCAAAATAGATCTTTTTTACTAGATTTAACAGATATAATATTTTCTTAAAATTGCTAAATGCACTTAAAACTTTATCCCAGCCCAGAAACAACCTACAGATACATAAAGGTTAGGCAAGTCTACATAAAACATAAATGCTATTCTCAAGCAACAAGTCAGCAAATATTTTAGAGTGATTACTCTTTGTGAATTTAGAAAGCCTCAAGGTAAAAGGAAAAAGAAATTGAAATTTATAATATGAACTCTAAATACAGAAATAAAACATCAAGGATTATCAGTAGAACATAAATATAAAGTTAATGCTTGTCATCACAGATTGCCTGTGATGTATGACTAAATTTTAGAACTTTCTAAGAGTTGAAAGTCTCTTCAGAGATAAATCTTCTGTTCACCATAGCATTTGTCTGAATGTAAGTATCTTAGAAACAAAGTCAAATCCTTACTATACTATTTCATGTTGCTGCTTTCTTTCTTCTCTTGACATTGCTAATATCTTTAATATAGGTCTAATATTTGGACTGTAATTCTTTTCACCCTCCTAAATCCTAGTATCTTCAGGTGATTTTTGCTTTTCCTCTGTACTTCAGAAGGCACTGCTAGAGATAGGTAATCAACTGGGGTTAGAATTTAGTGTGTCAGCTAAATTTAGTGTTAGCACTCCTGGTTAACAAATACAAGGGAATGCAGCATCCAGAAATCAATTTTTGGATTACATCCAGTGAACCCACGAGTGGGTTTAATGATGGTTTGTTTTTTTATCATTTTATATTACAAATAGAGTGATATGTTTATTTTCAAAGAACTAAAGAATATTTATTTCAAAAAGTATTGATACTATTAAAGGATTTTATGTTTCATAGAATTGTTTTCAACATTTGAACTGGTAAAGCTGAAATTATTCTAAAAGAAATGTAGTATCTTACAGTCTTTTAGAATATAATTAAATGTGCACCCATTTAGATTTTCACTTAGCTCAGAAGTTTAAAAATATTAAGAAAAGAAAATATCATCACCAAATATCCTAGGTAAGATAATAATTTTGGTAAGTATGAACTAAAAGGTAAGTTATAACATTGGATGACCTTTAGTTAAGAAGAGATGTAGACACAATGTGTGTACATTTGCAAATCAAAAGTTGAAAATTTGAAATAATTTCTTTTGATAAATACAGAAAGTAGGCAATAGAATGTAACTGGCTATGCTTTCTTATTTCTATGTTCTGTTCTTATCTTGCAGACTTTTATAGTATTGAATAAAGGGAAGGCCATCTTCCGGTTCAGTGCCACTTCAGCCCTGTACATTTTAACTCCCTTCAATCCTCTTAGGAAAATAGCTATTAAGATTTTGGTACATTCATATCCTTTTCAAGTGATCAATATTAACTAGTTGTACTAACCTTTAAGTGCTTTGTAGCTAAATATAAAATTAAGTTGATAAATATCTACATATTATGGTTTTTATTATTCATATTTTGTATTTTAACAAATATCCACATATTGTAGTTTTTAATCATTATTATTTTGTATTTTTCTCCGTAAGCCTTATTCATAAAGTTTATTAGTCATATAAATATCACTGAAACTTACAGTTTTAAACATTGTTAAGTATGTTATATATTTCAATACATATTTTATCAAAGCTGTAGACATAATACACTCATAACATGCCTTTAAATAGTTCATTAAAATATACATACACATTTCTAAAAATAATTTGTATGGAACCTTGCTAATCTAGTATAAAGTATCCCTTTGTATCTTTACTATTTTTGTACAAAGTTTGTAATTTTGTATAATATTATAATAAATAGTAATATAAAAATAGAAATCTACTCAAAAGCCAATACTATATATTTAAGTAAATATATAGTATAAAATAGTGTGTACTTTAGAATAAACCTTTAACTATATTTTCAACGGAAGAGTCAGTGACTTAGTTGGTACTTGAATTTTACTAAAGAAATGGGGACCAAATATTGGCTGTATTTCAATCTTATCATTAAATTTTGACACTGCCGTGCAAAATGCATTGCTTACTAAAGACTGCAAGTTAATGAAAAAAGATGGGATTATATTTCCAAATAGTCTTTAGGGATTTAGCTTTGTGAATCTTATTGGTTTTTTTAATGAATTCTTTCATTGAATTAATTTTATTGATATTGATGGGAATTTTCATTTCAAATTAAGTCATTTCAGTCAGTAAGAAATGGCAATAAGACATATGTTGTAGAATGGGAGACAATACAATGGTTAGTGTGCTTGCTTTGCACACTACTCACCAGTTTAGATTCCTAGCACTTATTTCATCCCCAAAGCACACTAAGAGCAATCCCTGAGCACAGAGTCAAGAATAAGCCCTGGACACTGCCAGGTGTCTAAGTGTGACAAAAACAAAAACCACACAAGTAAACAAATATGAAAAATTACCAATGTATTACTATAAAAACAAATAGATTTTCTTTTAAAAAAAAACCTCTAAAATTTAGGTCATTCTTTTCTTAACATGATAGTAAGAACTTCCTCAGTTGTCTAAATGTCATTAGTAAAATTAAATATTTGAAATAATAAGTTATTTATTTGTTCAGGGGGTTCTGTCTTTATGGTTATGGTTCCTTACCCTGGTTTGTGTTCTTAGTGCCATCAAGTGGTCATTTAGAGGAAACATTCTTTATATCTATGGAAAATTTTTGTTTTGGCAGTATATTGAAGAGAATGCTGTATATTGTAGTCCTTGGCCAAGTTATCTATTTCTCCAGAGCTAAGGTTTTATTTCTCAAATATGGTAACTAACCTAGTTGTTTTTCATCTCCAAAAGTCTGTTTTGTCTTATTCCTTTAACACTTAGATTATATTTACTAAAACACAAGTCAGTTCTATGTACTTTATTCATATACATGTCAGTTCTAAGTACCTTACATATATTATGTATGAACATTCTTTCAAACTGATAGGGTACGCAACTAAATTATTTCACTGTATCAAAGGGAGTAAAGACAAAAGAAGTTTTGGTGGCACAGAGAGGTTAGTGACTTATGCAAGTTTACTTTTATGTTGAATTTTGATTATGTTCCTATCTTGTTAATCACTATCCTTCAAGAATATTCACTTTAACTCTTATCCAATGCTCCTGCACTTGTATAACTCAAGGTCAAAATGATTAACACCACATTATAATTTGAAAACATTAGTTGGTTTTAAACTCTTTGAAAGATAATGTTTAATTGTATTTAAAGAAGTTTAAAACATAGATATTGATCTTCATCAATGATTTGCTCTCTTGGGGAAGGGGTTGTGCCATACCCTGCAATGCACAGGGTTTATTTCTATCTCTGTGATCAGTGATAACTCCTCGAGAGACTCATGAGACCACATGAGGTGTCAGGAATTGAACTTGGGTAGGTCATGGGCAAGACAAGTGCCCTACTTGCTGTCCTATCTCTTCAGTTCAAATTACTATTTTAATCATCAGAACTAGCTTAGTCATCACTTTCTGTCAAAGACTATATGACTCCATATTGCAGTTTCTCACTGAGGCTCCATTGGTTATACATTTATTTCTTTAATGAAATTAGCAAAAGCAACACTTTTTACTTTCACAAAGGTTTCATGTAATTGTTTTCATATTTTTATACTTTATCCTATATTTTATTGACATTTAAAGAGATTAAATGACTTGTGCAAAAATTATCTACCACTGATTACTGGCTAAACTGCAGATTTTTCAATGTTTGTTTAAAATAATATAAGGCGGTAATCTGGATTTTCTTTTGTGTATTCCTTAACGATAACTTACATTATTCAGCATGCTAATTATGTGCACTATTTTAACGAACTGTGTGTTTATGACAATGAGTAACCCTCCTGATTGGACAAAGAATGTAGAGTAAGTTTAATTTATATTTTAAACCACCAACTATGTGAGTATATGGGTTTATATATAGATATACATAAAATTATAGATGTTGATATTAGCATATATCAGAATATGCATAGTCAGGACTTTGATTTGACTATGTCATAATGTACCTTTTTAATAAAACTGAAGAACATTTTTATTTTAGTTTTTGGGCCACACCCGGCGGTGCACAGGGGTTACTCCTGGCTATCTCCTCAGAAATAGCTCCTGGCAGGCACGGGGGACCATATGGGATGCTGGGATTCGAACCAACCACCTTAGGTCCTGGATCAGCTGCTTGCAAGGCAAACACCGCTGTGCTATCTCTCCAGCCCCTGAAGAACATTTTTTTTTAGATTTTTTTTTAATTATGTGAACAATGATGCAAAGAAAGAGGACAAGGTAAAGTTACAGTGGAAGGACAATTACCCAAAAACAGAGTTCTCAGAAGAAATCCCCCTGCTGACACCTTAAATAGAACATTTTTATTAATGTTTTTATTTTTTTTTAATTTTTTTATATTAATGTTTTTAAACCCAATTTCATAGCCCTCATTCTACTAAATCTACACCCATTGGTTATCAAGTGTTGCTCTTGGTTCTGTTCTCACAAATTACCCTTGGCCATGCTGAAGGAACCATTTGGGATGCTAGGTATTGAACCTGGGTCAACTGCATACCAGGCAAATGCCTAACTAATTTATTATCACTCCAGCAACTGAATCTAATATCTCATAAAGTCATTTTTGAAGAGGTGAAATAGAGTACTCGGGAATCTCCAGAGTCTACCTGGGATACTTAGGGACCTCTAGATCTAAATCCAGCAGGGCTTGAAGGAACATGTGGTATAGGGAATTAAACTGCTATCAGTTACATGTGCCTTAAGTAATGTGTCTTATGCTCTGCACAGACTCTGGCTTCAAACCCTATGATTCTTAAGTACCAGCTTTCCTTGATGATTCACATTTAAGACCAATATATTTATTTGCCAAAGCAAGTATGATGAAAACTTAATTCCAGATAAGTTAATGAGCTAGAAATCTTTAAGGATAGTTGAGGTATGTCATAAAAAGACAACGTTGTGTATTAAAAGTTTTCACTTGCATCAGAATTATCTACTTCATGATATCTCTACATCAGTTTCAAATGTGATCACAAAATAATGGCATTTTAAATCCTAAAATTAAGTTTTAGAATTTATGTATTTGAGGGAATGTTTAAAATAGTTTAAGAAAACAATCTATAATAACGTTTTAGTATTGATATTCAAAATTACCACCAACACCACCAGTGACAAGGACCCAACACCACTGATTGCAGAAACTTAAGACTACATTAATTGAATTAAAAGTTAGAGAAAGGGGCCGGAGAGATAGCATGAAGGTAGGGTGTTTGCCTTGCATGCAGAAGGACGGTGGCTCAAATCCCAGCATCCCATATGGTTCCCGAGCCTGCCAGGAGCGATTTCTGAGCATAGAGCCAGGAGCGCTGCTGGGTGAGACCAAAAAAAAAAGTTAGAAAAGTGTTTTCAGTAACATTATTAACATCATTGAGAGCTCTGTTCTTGACATCTCTGACGACAGAAGGAAAATTTATAATCACTGCTGTACTACGCTTACAATGCCTATTAAATTTGTCCACACCAGCCACTATTGCTCAGTGACTACTGAACCCTCAAAGGAGCAAATACTGTGGTTTTCCCAAATGCCTCTTAACTTCCTGGATACTTCCAGGTTAGAGATAGTCAGAAAAAATACATTGTTTCTGGTGAAAGCAATAACAAGTATATCATATGCATTTCTAAGGTATTAAAGTTAACATATGAGGTCCATAGATGTACATCAGCTCCCTAGAAACATCTAATTTATTCATCTTGTAGATATTTAAACTTTGAGTGAATGCAATACTTCAATCTGTTTTAAAAGTTTACTTATGGCCCTAGAAATATCTACTTTGTTATCAAAAAACCTATTTTTAACTGAGGCAAACTATTATATCTTGTAGAAATGGAGAGAATAAGAATAGTTCATTTGTCCATTCTCTCATTCTTAAAGTATGATTGAAATTGACTCTGGTTTTTATTTTCCTTTATAAAATAATATCAATTTCTATTTCTGTAATATTATTTTGTATGGCTTTCCATCATGTGTGTGAGCTGGATAGTTCTCAGGAGGGTCTCCTAAATTAATATGATTTCAGGATATTTAAGGCAGCAGCTAGATGAAATATATGTAGCATACATTTAAATTCTGCCCTTTGAATAGTTTAAAAATAATTTCCCACATGTCAGGGGCTTGAATTTAAATTAATGGTATTCAATTTTTTTCCATGAAAGTAGTTTTAACCTACATAGATTCTTTATTATTGCTCTTTTATTGCACTTACAAGACAATAAAAGTCTTATAGGCTCTGACAAAAACTTATTCACTTTTCAATTGTTTTTTAATTCTTGTCTCCAGGTATACCTTCACAGGAATATATACATTTGAATCACTCATAAAAATTATTGCAAGAGGCTTTTGTTTAGAAGATTTTACTTTTCTTCGGGATCCATGGAACTGGCTAGACTTTACTGTCATAACATTTGCGTAAGTGACTTTTTGGTAAACTCAAAAAAGAATTATAGTTTGAACTTTGAGTAGGACTTTTTTATTTGAGTGTTTTTACTTTTAGATATATTCTTGTTTCATCTGAAAATATTTTATTATAATTGAATCTCCAGATTTAAACAGAGGTAAAATATTTTTTTCTTTAGGCATAAAGCCATCATAGTAGTTGAAATAATAGTTTATACATGTAACAAACACATTTCATCAATATCATACAAGTGACTCTTCAACATAGCATACACACCGTAATAGATAAGTACAGGCAAACTTACAATACATCTATGAATATATTTTTCAAATTGACAGTCTCAAGTTATTCAATCTTAAATGTACATTGGCCTTATAGTCTCCCCAGTTTCTTTGTTACACGAATAGAAAATTAGCATCTAATAGCATCAACATTTTCTATCTAGCAAGGAAAAATTATTTGATTTTATATACTTAGTACAGTAAATTATTATTTGTCAGTGAACTTATTTTAAAAAATATATACAGAATATCTGACTTTTCAGACATTTCTCTACTCACCCTCTTTCTTTCCTTCTATGATTATCTTATATCTTTCTTAATTCTCAACACAAACCTCCTTAAATAGAAACTATGATTAAATTTTAATCAGTAAAACTTGGGTCCTATTTTAGTCTGAATAAATCAATATTAAAAATTAGTACCATTGGGGCCGGAGAAATAGCACAGCGGTAAGGCGTTTGCCTTAGTCGCAGAAGGATGGTGGTTCGAATCCCGGCATCCCATATGGTCCCCCGAGCCTGCCAGGAGCGATTTCTGAGCCTAGAGCCAGGAGTAACCCCTGAGCGCTGCCGGATGTGACCCAAAAACTAAAATTTAGTACCATTGTTGACATGATTCATACACATATTATTTATATATGTTTTTATTTATTTTATTTGCTTGTTTGTTTTTGGGGGCCACAACCAGTGATATTCAGGGCTTACCCCTGATGACGCTAAGAAATCATTGCTGGCAGGCTCATAGACCACATGGGGTACTAGGGATAGAACACAAGTCAGCCACATGCAAATCAAGCACCTTTCCCACTGTATTATTTTTCCAGCCTCATATTTATCACTTTCTTTTGGTAAAACTCCCTATTCACAAAGATGTTTTCTATTCCTCTTCTAATAAAAAGGCTAATTGTGGCTTCTGTTTATTAATTATTATTTATTAATTATTTATTCTGTTTATTCTGTTTCACACCTGGCCATGTTCTGGGCTTCCTACTGGCTCTACACTCAGGGATCTCTCACTGTGTGCTTAAGGAACCATATGTAATACCAGGGCTGGAATCAGGACTGGCCAAATGCAAAGGCAAACTTTTTACACACTTACTCTTTCAGTCCCAAGAAGACTAATTTTTCATTAATCACTGGTATATAGTACATTTTTCCATCCAGAAAGGTAGCCAACATTTCCTGGGCATTAATTAACTTTACCAAATTGACAGTCCAATATAAACCCTCTGATTTAATTAAATAGGCATGTAAGACAAAATTTTAATTTAGAGAAATTTTCAGTGTTGAGAGCTTTGAAATTATTTTCGTAATTCCAAGTAACCAGTAATTAGTGACTATGAAGCACAGATTTCTCTCTCTCTCGCCCACTCTCACTCTCTCCTCTCTCTCCTGTATCTTTTATTTTGTTTGTATGTGAACTTCCTATTACAGATATGTGACAGAGTTTGTGGACCTGTAATCAGTAATTAGTGACTATGCAGCACAGATTGCTTGTACTTAAAGTTCTCTCTCTCTTCTCTCTCTCTTCTCTCTCTCTCTCTCTCTCTCTCTCTCTCTCTCTCTCTCCTCTCTCTCTCTCCTATATCTCCTTTCTCTCCTGTATCTTTTAATTTTGTGTGTGAACTTCCTATTACAGATATGTGACAGAGTTTGTGGACCTGGGCAATGTCTCAGCATTGAGAACATTCAGAGTTCTTCGAGCATTGAAAACCATTTCAGTCATTCCAGGTGAGAGCTAGGTTAAACAATGAATCTGACTCATGTTTGGCCATCCAGTTTCTTTGCCATTCAGCATTACAAAATTGGGCTAATGAAAGAATCAAAATTGCAATCTTTAGCATTATATATATTCACATATATATGAATATATATATATGAATGTATGTACATATAATTATATATGGTTTTGGGTTCACACTCAACAGCATTCAGAGGTCACTGCTGACTGAGCTCAGAAGTCACTCCTGGCAGGCTTGGGGTGGGGTACTATATGGGATGCAGGGATTCCAACTGGGTCTGTCCTGTGTTGACCTCATGCAAGTCAAACACCTTACCATTGTGCTATTGCTCCATCCCCTAGCATTACATGTTTTGCAGAATAGAATTAATAGAATTCTTATTATTCAGAGATAAATTTTTGTCACATTTTTGTCTTAAAATATAGGATTTTTTGCATGAAATACCATTGAATTTGTATTTAAAGATCTTATGTTTTTCTTCCTGTATATTGTACCAAGAATTTATTTCCTTTTAAATATATCAAAACTGTAAGTTCTTCATTCTAGTACTGATGACCATATATAAGAATATAAGTAATCTGTACATAAAAAACTTATGCATAGGGGCCGGAGAGATAGCACAGTGGTAGGGCATTTGCCTTAGATGCTGAAGGTCGGTGGTTCGAATCCCGGCATCCCATATGGTCCCCTGTGCCTGCCAGGGGCTATTTCTGAGCACAGAGCCAGGAGTAACCCCTGAGTGCTGCCGGGTGTGACCCCCCAAAAAAAACAAAAAAAAATCTTATGCATAATCTTGAAATGAAAATATAATCAATAATAGTTTAAATATTAATGGAATATTTAAAATTATCTTTAAGTAAAGTAAACTCAAACCATCTCTAGTTTAATAGCAAAAGGCATTCCCACTCATATACTAATTTTAAAATACTGAGATAATTATTTATCAATCTGATAACTGATTTTAATGAATGTATGTGGCAATTATTGTTAACAAAAATGACAAATACAAGAAAATCCTTTTCTCTATATAAGCTTCATAAAAACCAGAAACAGCTCACTATCTGCTCTCAATATGGCAGAATGTGGATCTTCATTTTATTGTTTGGTTCATTATGTTTCTGAAATTCCTCTCCATAAGCTCTCCAGCCTTCCATGAAGAGTTGCCCTTCTTAGAGCATTGCAGTCATTTGTAAACTTATGCATAGAGTCTATATTTTACAGAAAAATGTGTGTAGTTTTTGTTATTTTAGACATCTTAAGTGTTTTTAGTAATAGTCTTATTTCTTTAGGTCTGAAAACCATCGTGGGGGCCCTGATTCAATCTGTGAAGAAACTCTCAGATGTTATGATCCTGACCGTGTTCTGTCTGAGTGTATTTGCATTAATTGGACTACAGCTCTTCATGGGAAACTTGCGGAATAAATGTGTCCAATGGCCTCCCACCAATGCATCCCTAGAGGAGCACAGTATAGAGAAGAATGTAACTATTGATTATAATGGCACACTTGTAAATGAAACTCATTTTGAGTTTGACTGGAAATCATATGTTCAAGATACAAGTAAGAATTACTGTTATTAATATTTTTTCTTTTGTTGATTTGTCTTCCACTGAAGTATGGGAATAGTTTTTAATGATTGCATATCAAAATGTGATCTCTTAATCATTTTGTCAGTGGTTAGCACATATATTTTCTTATTTTTTTCACAAGGATTTACTCTTCAATATCATTTTATGGTATGTCTGGATTTTATGATATCATCCAGATTGCTGAAGAATTTAGCTTGAGTAAAGTTTCCTATGGTTTTTTAGTTGTTACACATTTTTCTCATGATGATTGAAATGATAAAATGGTACAAAATATATAAAAGGAAAAATAGCCCATTAGGCATGTTGCTTGCAGAATACCACTATGCAGCAGAATGTACTTTGTGTATGTTATGTAATCTCTTGCCACTCTGCATCTCATATACTTGATGATTAGAAAATATGGTCATGATACATGAATTAAGAGTTTATTAGACTATTTTCATGGTTATTCAATGGAAATCAATTGTGACACAATAAAATTGTGTCATATGACAATTGTGTCATAATAGAAAGTAGAATTACATCAAGGAGAAATAAATTGATATTAATAAAGGTTTAAGAGAGAGCAATTAAAAAAGCTAATTTGATAAAGTCACAGGAATCAGTTAAATTCAAGAATTTAGGCAATACAGTTAAAAGTTTAGTCTACTCTAGAAGGATAGAAAATAATTTCTCTTTTTAAAATAACAAAGTTGGGCCTAGAAGTGATAGCACAGTGGGTAGGGTAGGGAGTTTGCCTTGCACATGGCCAGCTCAGGTTCAATCCCCAGCATACACATTGTCTCCCAAGACTGCCAGGAGCTTTCTGAGCACAAAACTAGGAGTAATCTCTGAGCGCTGCTTCATGTGGCCCCAAAACAATAAATAAATAAATAAATAAATAAATAAATAAATAAATGATAGTAATAATAAAATAACAAAAGTTAGTTGTTTAGTTCACTTTAGAAACAGAAAATAATTAGTCTAATATTCCTTTTTTTTTTAAACTGGTGAAAGTAAAATTTTTCTCATCTTTAAGTATCTAACAGCCTCAACATTTCAAAAATAATGATTTAGGATATGATTCATGGAGTAAGGGAATATATATTTAAATGACAACTATTAAGTATACAATACAGACTCAGAGGGCCAGAGAGATAGCACAGCAGTAGGGCATTTGCCTTGCAGCAGCAGACCCAGGACAGACCTGCCAGAAGTTATTTCTGAGTGCAGAGCCAAGAGCTACCCCTGAGTGCTACCGGATGTAGCCTAAAAACCAAAACCAAACAAACAAACAACTCATAATGCACTTAAAATAGTTATAATTTTATTTTTTAAGGTAATGAATAACTCAGAAAAATAAAAGAAAGATGACCTTTGTGACTGGCTTATGTGGAAAAGGTTATGAAAAGGTTACTAGTGAATTGGTGATTCTTAAAGCTATGATAGTAATAATTATACTTCTTACAAGAATAAACAATATTTCTGAATACTTGAATATATAATTATAGTTTAGGCAATGAGTTATAATAATTTAAGTATGGAAATGTATACATGTCTGTGCATGTTACTAGTGTTACTGGTAGCATGGATAAAGGTATTCTTAAACTTGCCGATCTTATCAAGCTACCTATGTTCCTATTTTAATTTTATTTTCATTTGTTTGCTTCATTTTGTTTGTTTGCTTGTTTCTGGGCCACAGCAGGCTATGTTGAGGATCTCTCAGGGCTTTGTGCTCAGGATTTGGGCCACTTCTGGCATTGCTTGTGGAGCTATTTATGGTACTAGGGATTAAACCTGAGTTTGTCAAAACAACAACAAAAAAAAATGACCTACCAGTTCTACTATCTCTGTGGCCCTTAGATTTTACCTAGATAGATATTGTCTTCTCTAGGAAAGAAGTAGATAATAATCAAGGAACACTTTACATTGGTGTTGTTTCCACTGGACATTGAACAAGAAAGCTTACTATAATAGAATGTTCGATTCTAGAAATTATTTTAGCTTTTAACGTTTAAGGTTTTATTTTTGGTTCAATGTTTGAATGGTTGGTGTGATATAAAAGGCTTTTATTATAAGCTTCCAAAGGGTACATCCTGGAAATTGACAGTACTTAAATAATAGTTATAAAACATTAAAGGAGGAGACTGAAACACGCAAATTGATGGTGGTGAAAATAGTGCTTAGGAGGAAGTAGAGTAGTAGCATTTTGAAGAGGTATAGAACCGAATTCCTATGTCATAGTTTTGTAGACCATCATTAGTTCAATTTAAAAATTAGGAATAAATATAAAAACGGAATTATAGATGAAATCAGAAAGATATAATCATTTAAATATATGATGGCATTAAGCATGCAATAAAATCTGTCATTCTCAAATTTTATAGAATACAATTTTTATTTAAATAATAATAGTAAAAACCATTACTCTTTCAAAAATATTATATTAATACTGTGACTGTTACCAACTTTACATTCATAGAGAACAAATTCTTTAATCTATTAAGCATCCATTTCTCTTAATACAATTATCTGATATGTGGATGGAGAAAGGACAATTTTCTATATATTTAAATGAGATATATTTTATGGAATCTTAAAATAGGGTCTAATCATGTTCTCATTTTGCAGAGGAATGCAAATGTTTACCATACAATTTTATTTTTTTCTAAACAGGGTATCATTATTACTTGGAGGGTTTTTTAGATGCACTTCTATGTGGAAATAGTTCGGATGCAGGGTAAGCTAATAATTTATGTTTGTGTATATGTGTGAATATATGCATACATATATTTTTAATCTTTTTATTGAAACATACAGATAACAATTAACTAACTTTATTCACAGTAATTTGTTATAAATGAGATTTTAAAAGGAAAGAAGTACTTAAAAGTTAGACAGGATTTTATATTTTGTAAAATAAGAAGAAAAACTTTAATTAATCTTTCCTTTGATGTGTATATGAGAGCTAAGAGTCAACACCTGGGTCTCAGTAAATGAATAGTGAACTTGAGGTATTAAAATGTTAATTATCAACAGAAAATAGCTTTAGATTTATTTAATGAAAGCTGTGCAATATGTTAACTTTAGATCAAGTGGCTCAAAAAATGTTTTAAGCCCACAATTGGGAATTACTTTACTTATTTGTCATGTTTGTATATCCTTGAAATAGCCACTTCAGCTACCTAAATAATATTATAAGTATAACATGTTACCAAAATTAATAGCAAAGAATAGCACAATGTCCTGTAATACTTTCTTTTGCCCTATTTACAGTCAATGCCCAGAAGGATATATGTGTGTGAAAGCTGGTAGAAATCCTAATTATGGCTACACAAGCTTTGATACCTTCAGTTGGGCATTTTTGTCCCTATTTAGACTGATGACTCAGGACTTCTGGGAGAATCTTTACCAACTGGTGAGAATTGAAGAGACATATACTGCATTTTTAAATAGAATTATATATTTAAAACCAACCTACTTTTGAAATCCAAAGCAGAGAATAGTGGAAGGAACAAAACTTGAAATCACAAAATTCAAATTCTCTAATGTGTTGATTATAGTTTGATGATATTGAGGTAGCAATTCTCTACAATTTTCACTCAGACCAAAACCTATTCAACATACTGTTCAAACACAAATCATACCAAATCAAAGGCACATTCCCTTTCAGCCCCCTCTACTACTTCAAATTTTAATCTTGCAGAGGGCTGATGATAAAAATGAAGAAAGATAACTTTGGTCTCTCCTTTGGCCTCCACCAAAGGCTCAGCTCTTTGATGGAGGACTTCATGGTATTTTATCAACACTGTTTTATTCTTGGTGAATCCAAGAGCTATCTCCTCGAGTTGAGAATATGAATTATAAGCTAGAAGTAAAGGATGACAATGACATTAAAGAAAAACATATTAACATAGGAAGGAATGTGTTCAAATATAAATATTATTTGAACAAACATTCTTTAAGGTATATAAGTAAAGTGAAAGTCAAAACCATCTGTTAGTAAGTTAAAAAGTTAATTTTGATTTCTTGTTTCTAGACATTACGTGCAGCTGGAAAAACATACATGATATTTTTTGTCCTGGTGATTTTCTTGGGATCATTCTACCTGATAAATTTAATCCTGGCTGTGGTAGCTATGGCTTATGAGGAACAGAACCAGGCTACTTTAGAAGAAGCAGAACAAAAAGAAGCTGAATTTCAGCAGATGCTTGAGCAGCTTAAAAAGCAACAGGAGGCAGCACAGGTAATGCACTAAATCAAATGTGTCCTATTTCATGACATGATTATTTTTAATTATTTTAACTATTTTGAAAAGATGGAAAAGTGAGAGGTAGAGGGGCTCATTTTTGTTTTAACCATAGTTAAGAGAAGTGACAGTATAGGAAGCAAGTGAAAATTTTCTATTTTTTTTTCATCCAGCTATCATTTACTTTACTTCTTCTGTTTATATAAAAGAACTCTCTTATGTTAGACTTATTATGTTATGAGTCTTAAATAGAGGGAAAGCATGGATTTTGAGTCCTCTTAAGTAAGAAACTTTTACTGAGTGAGACTCTTAAGTCCTAAAAGAAAGTTTTAAGAAATTGTATTGTATAAACATTTGTAATAGTTATTAATTAAATATGTATTTCTGATTTTTAGATTATTGCCCTTTTTGCTAAATATATGTTGCATTTCTTATGTAAATGAGGAAGTAATAAAATAATGTGTTCTTTGATAAAAGAGGTTTTTTCAGTAGACAAAAATGTCCAAGCCTCATGAGAGTGACCAGTCTTATAGAGATCGGATAATTTAAGGACAGCTTGTTTTTTAGTTTGGTGTCAGTACTTAAACAGTTCAATAAACTATAAAATGTTTACATGTCACTTCTATATTTATTTTTCTTGCTTAAAATATAATTTTATTAACTTTCTTTATAAAATTACTTTGAAAATAATGACTTATTTACAAGAGTCCCTATATTAAAGGTGGTCTAAAAATAATAAAACTCAAAAAGTGATAAAAAAAAGCATTGTTTTTATTCCATGCGCACCTGGTCAGCAAGAACAAGTGGTAAGTTGAAGAAGGTGGGGGTAGTTTTTGGAAAGCCAAATGTCGCCTTGCTCAGTAGAAAATTTTGTTCCTTGCTTCTCTGATCTTCTGGAAGCCTTTTGTAGATGAGTGAAGAAGGGATTTTATCACCTTCCATAAAATTGATAAAATTGGAGATCCTACTTTCATTAATGAGAGAGAGGACCTTAGGTCTTTATTTCATTCCTGCCTGGGATGAAATCTTTCATTCCATGATTCAGTTTCTCTTTTCAGAGAAAAGAAGATTTTAATAAAATTTGAATTTTCAGAGTTTATCAAATACATAAAAAAGTAACATGAATTTGTATTCTTGTTGATATCTGATTGATCCCTTTAAATATGTTTTCTGTAAAACTTCACAAATTTTGCAGAGAAAAGAAGATTGACTCTGAAATATTCATTCCATGGAAAGAGAAAAAAATCCCTCTTGTACTTGGTAGAGCTATTCCTATGTAGCTTCAGCTTTAATTAGATAAATGGACTTTTTTTTTAATATCATGCAAATACTTCAACAGTTATTTTAAAGATTAATTCTTCTCTAGTGCCAGGCTAAATATATTTTCCTCAATGTAGCAAGCAGCGGCTGTTACTGCCTCAGAGCATTCTAGAGAACCCAGTGCAGCAGGCGGACTCTCCGACAGCTCCTCTGAAGCCTCTAAGTTGAGTTCTAAGAGTGCCAAGGAGAGAAGAAACCGGAGGAAGAAAAGAAAACAAAAAGAACAATCTGGTGGGGAAGAAAAAGATGAGGATGACTTCCATAAATCTGAATCTGAAGACAGCATCCGGAGGAAAGGATTTCGTTTCTCCATCGAAGGGAATAGATTAACATATGAAAAGAGGTACTCCTCCCCACACCAGGTAAGGCACTGTTGAGTTCACTTAAGCAAGGATGGAAGTTACAACACTGAACTGAATGGGGGATTAAAGTGACCATAGAAATTTGTATACACTTCATTGACTTCTGCTTCTCTTATTTTACCCCTTTATATAGTTGTGAGAAAATTTTATTCTTCATTAATATAAGTCTACACCTACATGTTAGAAAAGATAACATTGGGGTGAAAGTCAAGAGACCTATTTTCATCCTATTTTCTCTTGATATTTGTTCTAACAAAAGCTATTTAATATTTTAGTGTTTCTGATTTATAGCTTTTTAACTGAAACAAGTGAGTATAAGGCTAGTAATCAGTAATGTCCCTTTAGTTACTTTTATGTTATTTTGTTTCCCCCAGATTCTTTATAAATCATGCATACTCATCATATTACATATTATCTAAATGTATATTATTCTGAATCTTAGAAGTCCTAACTTAAAAGTTCTAACAATATATTGTGTTGAGTGTGAAAGAGTGATAATAAGTTAAGGGCTTTTGAAATGATGGACTGAAAAGTGTCAGTCTTCTCGGAAAGTAAAAAGCAATGGGTAGATAAATATGACTTTTATCATGGTGTTTAAAGATATAAAATAAAATAAATATGACTTAAAAGATTTTGTTTCCAGTGTGTATCAAACGTTTAGAATATCTATGTAATATACTAAGTTTGTTTTATTTTTTAACTTGAATAATAGTTGTTTAGGGTTTTGTTAGCATCTTTAAATTAGTTCTATCCATCCATTAACTCATTTCAAGAACTAGAAGCAACTTAAATCTGAATGCCCTGAAATGCCCATAGAAAAGAGACTAATAATCAAAAGAACTGAGTCTCATTCTTTCTGAATACTAAAATCTTCAACTTAATTTTGCAAAATAAAAACTGATGTCAATGGCCACGTTCAATTATTTGTATTGATTTATTTTTGCTTTCAAATTTCTAGTCTTTGTTGAGCATTCGAGGCTCCCTGTTTTCTCCAAGGCGAAATAGCAGAACCAGCCTTTTCAGTTTTAGAGGACGTGCAAAGGATGTGGGATCAGAGAACGACTTTGCGGACGATGAACACAGTACGTTTGAGGATAACGAGAGTCGGCGAGATTCTTTGTTCGTTCCCCGGAGACACGGAGAGCGACGCAACAGTAACCTAAGTCAGACCAGTAGGTCATCCCGGATGCTGGCTGTGTTTCCAGCCAATGGGAAGATGCACAGCACTGTGGATTGCAATGGTGTGGTTTCCTTGGTTGGTGGACCTTCAGTTCCTACATCGCCTGTTGGACAGCTTCTGCCAGAGGTGATAATAGATAAGCCAGCTACTGATGACAATGTAAGGAAGTTTTAAATAGCTCAGGCATGGCTGGCCTCTTAATGCTGCACCAGCCAGTGTTTCTACAGAATGGAACCCCTTGAGAATGATTCTTGGTTGGTCAAGCTGTGAATGCTACTGCATCTTGTAATAACTTTTAACAGACAAACCAACTAAACCTTAAAGCCTCAACACTTGCATAACACACTAATGCATTTAGTTGTTCAACCTGCTAAGTATATCTTAGACACAATAGTATTATTGTCTCCAGTTGGAGGATTTGCTGTATACCCATGTTGAACTTAGCAGGATGTACTCGAAGGCCCTAGTAGAAAAGTAAATAAATGACTCCTGTGTTTAATTGTAAAGGGTATATAATAAATCTTTCCAACAAATTCTTT
Organism: Suncus etruscus; assembly: GCF_024139225.1. NCBI lineage: Eukaryota > Metazoa > Chordata > Mammalia > Eulipotyphla > Soricidae > Suncus > Suncus etruscus. The sequence goes on from NC_064852.1 coordinate 100,974,451, forward strand.
AATATAACTGCTTTAGCTTAGATGTTTGAGAACACTGTGCCTAAATAGATAACTTCATTATTAAAGTTCCTATTACTCACATTTGTCTTAATTAAAAAAAATGCTGATATAGGTTTTCTCAAAGAAAACTAAATGAAGAGAAACAAATTATATATACAGACAAATAAATTATCTGTGTACAAAGGTACGTTATGTGTTTGTGAATAAATACATGGAAGAGGAATTTCTAAACACATGCTGCCTCTTATTAGATTGTTAATTCACTGGGAAATATATCAGCATGATGAGGCATGACATCAGAATAGATGACTTATTGCTTAGGTACCCTGGATGAAACTGTTGTCCATGCAGCATGTATGTTTTTTGTTTTATTTTTTTAACATACAGTTGTGTCATCAATGACCATCTATGTGTTGTGTCTAGAAAATGAGATGGCAGCTACAGTGTTGTAATGATCTAATCACTTAAAAATAAATGGCTACCTTCTCAAAATAAAATGTCTTAATACTTGCCTAACTTTTCAATTTATATCTGAATGACTCATATACAATTAATAAGAATAACCACTAAACAAATCTTAATATATGTATCAATCAAATCAGAATTTCACTGTCTCATAAAATTATAAAATCAAAGGGCTAAAAAATTTCTGATTTTTCCTGGGATGTGGCTCAGTGATAGAGCACATGATTTATATGTGAATGACCTGGATTCCATTCCTGGCATCACACACATACACACAAAAATTCTTTTTTGCTGTATGATTAAATATTTAACAGTTTTTACATTCCAGGTTAATAATACAATAAGTCAGCAATATCTGCCATCACCAATAACTATGAAGTTGCATGATGCATGTATTTCATAAAAATTACTATCACATTTGCTTGTTAGCTTCTCATATTGCTCAAGTTAATCATTTAATATGTTAGCATTTTATTTACAGGGAACCACCACTGAAACTGAAATGAGAAAGAGAAGATCAAGTTCTTTTCATGTTTCCATGGATTTTCTAGAAGATCCTTCCCAAAGACAAAGAGCAATGAGTATAGCCAGCATTTTAACAAACACTGTAGAAGGTTTGTAAAAAAAAAAAAAAAAAAAAAAAAAAGTCCATTTCTATTTCATTTATTTTCATTGAGCTCATTATATCTCATTTGAATAAAGTATTTCTTACTTTTTTAATAAATTTATAAATAAATACTTTTTTAAATAAATTTTAATTAAATCACTAGAAGATATAGTTAAGAAATTGTTCATGATTGAATTTCAGTCATATCTGAATGCCCAACACCCATCTCTTCTCTGGTGCATATTTCCCATCACCAAAGTTTTCTCTCCCCACTGCCATTTCCAAATGCTTGCCTCTAGAAGAGACATTTTTCTTCTCTAATATTTTTCTTTTTTAGAGTCTGTGGTTTGCATTATTGTTACTGAATGGGCATCATGTATATTATTTTACCTCCTAGTCTTCATCTCTAGTGTATTTGGGTCTTATTGCAATACAGAAAAGGCATCTATACATTTATTTTCATTGCAACACTATTCACACTAGCCAGAATCTGAAAACAACTCTAGTGCCTAAGAACAGTTGAGTGGATAAAGAAGCAATGGTACATCTATACAATGGAATACTATGCCTCTGTAAAAAATAATGAAGTCATTAAATTAGCTTATACAGAGATGAATATAGAAAGTTTTATGTGACAGAGGGAGGATAGACAGAATGATCACACAAATTAGTGGGATATAAAAATTAGTATAGAAACAAAAATATTTCTAAGTGTAACTTGGAAACCATACATTCTAAAGATTACATAGCATTTTTGTGTCTTTCCAAAATCTAGAAATTTTTTAATTACTACTTCAGGGATGTAGCTAATTTTTAGAGATACTGGTTCTACAATCTAAGTTCAATGATATCAGAATGCCTGCCTTTATATGGAAAATTTTGCAAATACAAAGTGAAATGTTTCTTTTGGAGTTAGTAATATCATTAGCCATAGTGATCCTCTCCTCTTTTCAACTTATCTTATAACGTCCAGTACTATTCTGGATACTTTTATGACTGAAGTATCTAAGTGTGGGATTAGGTTATTTTTACACAGACAAACACACAGGTTGAAAATATTCTTCTTTTTGGTAATCTTCTTATCTCCAATAGACTAAGTATGACAACACATCCAAACAATAGCATACAGCATAGCACCTATTTCCTCTAGTTCTGTTCCTATTGGGGCTTCTTTTTAAAATACTGTTCAATCAATTTAAGGAAAAATGTAGAACTGCTTATCTAGGGTACTAGTGCATAAGATGAGAAAACAATTCCTTGCTGTCTCTGTTGTATCACTATAAAGAAATAATTGATTAATTAAATTTTCTGTTATTTTTAAAAGAAGTTGACTATGACAACCAGAAATGTGTTGATTGTTGACTGGTAAAAGTTCTGATAGATCAGAAATAAGTGACAAATGTGTATATAAAGGTATCATTTGTTGTTGGCTCTTGTTTTTTTTTTTTTTTATCTAGAACTTGAAGAATCCAGGCAGAAATGTCCACCTTGTTGGTATAAATTTTCCAACATATTCTTAATATGGGACTGTTCGCCATATTGGTTAAAAGTAAAACATATTGTCAACCTAGTTGTGATGGACCCATTTGTTGACCTGGCCATCACCATTTGTATTGTCTTAAATACACTTTTCATGGCCATGGAGCACTATCCAATGACAGATCATTTCAATCATGTGCTTACAGTAGGAAACTTGGTAAGAATATTGAAAGGTAAATGTGTTCAGTCTTCAAATTTTCAATTTGAAAACTCTGCATTTAGTAAATTATAGATATTCCCCCACTATTTTCCTACCTATTAGCCTATGTAAGATGAGGTTGTAACTAGTTGAATGTATCATCCTATCCTTTATATTTTGCCAAAATATCATTGCCCTTAACAGCCAAACTTAAAAGCACAAACTTAGAAAATAATAGTCATATATTGAAAAGTTAATATTGATAGTTATTACTTTTTTTAAGGTACAGAAGTAGTTAGCATTCAGAGTACACTTCTGGATTGGTACTATCACAGTTTCGCTATATGCAAAAGACTAAAATTAAATTACAGCACATTTTATCTTGTTTAGCTATCCCCATTATTAGCTATAATTTAACAATTCAAAAATTTCTCCACTTTTGAAGCTAGAGCAATAGTGCAATGAGCAGGGCACTTGCCTTGTATCTGACTGATGCAGCATCCCATATGGTCTCCTGATTAGTGCCAAGAGTAATTCTCGAGTGCAGAGCCTGGCAGGAGTAAACCCTGAGCATTACTGAATATGGCTCAAAAACAAACAAAAATTTCTCACTCTATTTTATCACCAAAACCTAAGTTGTGCATGTACTATTTTATCTCTTTTATTTATCAAAATTACAAAATGCTAAAGTATCTAGTACATTTTATGCATTATATGATTATAAAGATTATTTTGATGTTTACCATTCACATTATATATTAATCCATAAAATACAAATTAATATTGTATTGTTGATTTACCTTAAGAATATTAGCTTTCGGGGTCGGAGAGATAGCAGAGCAGTAAGACGTTTGCCTTACATACAGAAGGATGATGGTTCAAATCCCGGCATCCCATACAGTCCCTCTAGCCTGCCAGGTGCGATTTCTGAGCATAGAGCCAGAAGTAACCCAATTGCAGCCGGATGTGACCCCCCCCAAAAAAAAAGAATACTAGCTTTAATTTGCTAAAATACTTCTAAAGTAGTATATGCATTTTAATATTTGTTTTGAAATTTAAGGTTTTATGGAAACAAATAAAATATGTAAAATATCTTGTATAGTAATTAAATCGTTAAATTTGTTATTTATTCTAAATTTAATATTTTTTAAAAATTAGCCTAACAAAGTGGTAACAGTGAGGTACATCTTACAATAATAGGCAAAAATGTATAACTGATTTGTAGAAAGGGGGGAAAAACTGACAGGTAAATAAAACTACTCATGGAAGAAGCTGGAAAGATAGCACAGCAGGTAGAGGCTTATATGGCACTCTGCCAATCTGAGTTCAATTTCCAGCAACCCATGTGACCCCCTGAGCACTGTCAGGAGTTCCTGAGTGCAAAGCCAGGAGCATGATTAGACGTAAGTCAAACACACACACACACACACACACACACACACACACACACACACTCTTACACACACACACACACAAGAACTATTATGGAAAAAATTTGTTCTGCTGTATGAAATATCAAGGTGTAATCAACTGATCTGATAAAAAAAATCTGGGTAAAATAGATTTGTACTCAAATCCTACTTTTGTCATTTTCTAGTTTTAAGATTCCAGATGAATTAGAGTATCTATTCCAAAACCTAATTACTTGTTAGTAAATTAATTATCCTAATACCTACTTTAACTTTTAACAAAGCTTCTATAAAATGCACTGATAAAACAACTGAAACATTTTCACCAATTGAAAGTAACTATACAAATGTAAACTTGCAGTAGAATTCTTATGGGGGAAAGTCACATAAGTAATGTGTTTTAAGAGTAAGTGTGTCATTTTCTCTTTATTTGATGTAATTAGAATAATTTTGTTTTGATTTTAGGTTTTCACTGGGATCTTTACAGCAGAAATGTTTCTGAAAATTATTGCCATGGACCCTTACTATTATTTTCAAGCAGGCTGGAATATCTTTGATGGTTTTATTGTGACACTTAGCCTGGTAGAACTTGGTCTCGCTGATGTGGAAGGATTATCAGTTCTTCGTTCATTCCGACTGGTAAACTTAGAGAAATAAATCAGTTAAAACAATGTTTACAACGACTATAGTTTTTACACAATACTTTTATTTATTTTTCCATACAACAATTATATTTTAAATTTTACGTAACACTGGGCATTGCTAAAAACTGTCCCTAAAATGGAAAAATAAAATCCTAGACATTTTCATTTAGAAAAATCTTTATTCTAAAGTTTAATAGAAGAATTAGTTGCTGATTATAGCTTTTTAAGTGTATATACTTAATATTTCTAGATTTAAGAAAATATTTAGATTTAATAGTAATTTGAAAACATAAAACAAGTCTTTATTAATAGTGAATGATGGACATATATGTAGAAGTACTTGTAATCTCATCTGAAAAATGGGCACATTCCAAAAAATCAGAAGAGTGATTGTGACTGAAATAGGCTTGGTAAATAATAAGTCAACTATTTAAAATATAAATGTTTTATGAATTGGAAAAATAACTATAAAGTAATGGAAAATATTCCAAAAATGTAGGGCACTAATCTAGCTGTAACAGAATTCTTAATAAACATTTCTACAGGTATATCAGGGCTTAAAATGGTGTTATTTTCAGTTCTGTTGACATAAATATCAGTTAGCAGAGATTATTGCAACAAAATGTCAATATTACTACTAGATCTGATGTGCTTTAGAAATATGACCATAAAACATATTAAGGATAGTTGGAATCCAAGTAATTCATTCCAAGAAAATTATTTACATGGTTAAAATATAGGAAAAGTAAAATCATTCTGGTAGCTGGGGTGGGAAACTTGAGGGGGTATTGCTGTAAGCCTAATAGGGTTTCAGGACAGGGCAGATATTTTTTTTCCATATTTATCGTCATTTCTAGGTAAACCTCAGCACTTGGAATGAATTTAAAGCTAATATCTACATTTTGTTTGTTTTCTAGCTTCGAGTTTTCAAATTGGCAAAATCATGGCCAACCTTAAATATGCTAATAAAGATCATTGGCAATTCAGTGGGGGCTCTGGGAAATTTAACCTTGGTGTTGGCCATCATTGTCTTCATTTTCGCTGTGGTGGGCATGCAGCTCTTTGGTAAAAGCTACAAAGACTGTGTCTGTAAGATCTCCAGTGACTGCAAGCTCCCACGTTGGCACATGAATGACTTCTTCCACTCCTTTCTGATTGTGTTTCGTGTACTTTGTGGAGAATGGATAGAGACCATGTGGGATTGTATGGAAGTAGCCGGTCAAGCTATGTGCCTTACTGTGTTCATGATGGTGATGGTGATTGGAAACCTGGTGGTATGTACCCATTTAAAATGTGCTTTTTTGAAACATTAAAGCACAATAGAATATGACCATTCTGTTCAAAATAAAAACTATGTTTATAATTTTGAAATGTATCCTAATTTCAGTATACTTACTCTCCTACTTAGATAACACAGTAATATAACTGTGACCCTAGGATATTTATACTCAATGCACTTGGTCAATGTAACAATACATTTACTGTGTGAAGGACAAAAGAGTATCATAATGAAAATAGGCCTAGAAAAACCTGTTTGGCAACATTTTACAAGCTCACGGTCATGGATTGAAAATAAACTGAAAAAACTTAGATAAAGTCTAATTTTACTTGCAGCATATAACCAAAATTGCCTTTAAGTGTGCATAGTTATTTTACCATTATTTAGTCATTTATAGACAGAATTCAGCCTCTGCATATCATATATATGACAGGTACATTGACCAATTTGGACTGGCTAATTCTCAAGGAATTTAAGTTAAAAACATGTTTAGGGGCTGGAGAGATAGCACAGCTGTAGAGCGTTTGCTTGCATACAGCCAACCTGGGACAGAACGGTTTTGATCCTGGGCATCCCATGTGGTCCCTCGAGCCTGCCAGGAGCGATTTTTGAGTATAGAGCCAGGAGTAAGCTCTGAGTGCCGCTGGGTGTGGCCCACAAACAACCAAACAAACAAAAAACATTTCTAACTTACATTAAAATAAGGGATAGCTAATGATGTCTGTTTACCCAAATGGAATAAGTGATCAAAATTGCTATCTTTCAACTTTAACACATTATTGTCATTTATATTGGAGAATACATAAGATAGATCAACTTTATACATGAATATGCCAGTCTCATTGAAATATTGTGTGTGACTCAAAATAGTTCTAATTAAACAACAGTGGTATGTGAGAGATATAATAAGTACCAATGCTTATTATAAGTTCTTATTCTCACTCTGGATAATATATATTTGCTATTTTTCAACCTATATACAATTCAGGACCTCTGTTTATCAGAAGCTATAGAAAGCATAATCTTTTTAAGTTTGTAACTCTTAGAGTCCAGATAAAATATGTGTCCTTATTATTATAAAATTTTAAACATCGTTTAAAATAACATCATTTTATAAGTGTGAGAACTTGAAACTGAACCTTCAATGATCTATATTAAAATGTAACTATTGTGATAGAGCAGTAGAAGCGGCTGATCTAGATGGACCATGGTTCAATCCCCGGTGCCAGGAGCAATTTCTGAGTGCATAGCCAGAAATAACTCCTGAGCGTAACCGGTGTGGCCCAAACCCTCCTCCCCCCCAAAAAACAAGTAGCTATTGAGCCTCATCACAAATTTAGATCACGCATTTTCTGATCAGTGCATGACGGTGCTTTCCTTCTTATTGAATGTTTGACATTTATAGTTTCCTCCCATAAAAATAAGGTATTTGAATCTTTCATTCTTTACATTGGGGTAAAACTATAATTTTGTTTGTATTATTTAAAGGTCCTGAATCTCTTTCTTGCCTTGCTTCTGAGCTCATTTAGTGCTGACAACCTTGCAGCCACTGATGATGATAATGAAATGAACAATCTCCAAATTGCTGTGGATAGGATGCATAAAGGAATAGCATACGTGAAGAGAAAACTATATGAATTCATTCAACAATCCTTTGTTAAAAAAAAAAAGATATTAGATGAAATTAAACCACTGGATGATCTAAACAATAAAAAGGACAGTTGCATGTCCAATCACACAACAGAAATTGGGAAAGATCTTGACTACCTTAAAGATGTAAATGGAACCACAAGTGGAATAGGAACTGGAAGTAGTGTTGAAAAATACATTATTGATGAAAGTGACTATATGTCATTTATAAACAATCCCAGTCTTACTGTGACTGTACCAATTGCTGTAGGAGAGTCTGACTTTGAAAATTTAAACACTGAGGATTTCAGTAGTGAGTCAGATCTGGAAGAAAGCAAAGAGGTAAGATTTTATTAATTTATTTGTTTATAACTAAGTAAATAAATAAACATGTTCTATATATATTATACTATATGTACTTATAATAATATATGTGACATTATTCAAATTTTATTCCACTATTGATCTAAAATTTTAAACCTCAATAGTTAGTTGATAATTTGAAGAATTTGAAGAATAAAATTGTGTTTTTACATAGCATTTCTACTGGATAACTACATTAATTGACTTAAACAACTGAAATAGATTTTTAAACTTCTGGACACTTGGTATCAAGCCTAAGATCAGAATATAAGAAGGCTAGTATCTCATGAGAACTCCCTTCTTCGATTACAGATATCAACCTTCTCGCTGTGGCATTTTCTTTGTTTGTGTAAAAAAAAAGCTCTGGTGATTCTTTTCTTATAACACCAGCCTTGGATGAAGACATAGTACAAGGTGTTAATGTGTTTGCTTTGCAAATGATACCACATGATTTCCCATCACAGAGCCAAGAGAGAAGAGGTCTAAACAAAGGAACAAACCACCAGCTCCATATCTAATTAAGACCCTACCCTTGTCATTTCAATTAACCTTTATCATTACCTCTTAGTCCTTATCTCCAAATAGTCTTATTGAGGATAAGAGCTTCAAATTATTAACATAGAAAGCATGCTCCATAATAAATTACTGAGCAATTTTAAGCCATCTTAAGCAAATTTATATAATTTAAGCAATCTTAAACTCTAATTGATGTTAATTCAGAAAACATCTAGAACAAAGTACTTTCACTTCCTGTGAGTGTATTTTGTCTCTGGATATACCCCTTCATAGCTTACTAGTTTGTCCTGTATTATGACATTCCCATACAAAAATTTTTTGGTTCTATGCTAATTTTTATCTTCATTTCTTCTTTAGTCTCATATTATGCTCTCTTCATTAAAGTAGGGTACAATTTATGAGGTTTTCTGATTTAGTGCAATTAAGCTGACAGAAGATTCCCTAATAGATTCTTTATATATTAATACTTTTTTTATAATAGAAATATAGAGTATTGGGGAAGAAGAGATAATTCAGTAGCTAAGGCACTTCCCTTGCATGTACTTGACCTGTGTCTTATCCTCAGTACCCCAGAGTATCACCAAGAATGATCCTTAAGCACATTCCCAAGAATAAGCCCTGAATACAGCTAGATGTGATTTAAACTGCTATTAAAAAATTTTAAATTTAGAAATATAATATATTAATGTCAAGTTTTTTTAAAGTCTATTCTTTTATCTGCATTCATTTATTTAAGTTACCCAGTGACAGTGAAATCACTGATATTAATAAATTGCCTTAGAAAGATGATTTTAGATCTATCTATCTATCTATCTATCTATCTATATACACACATTTATAAATTTTTAGAACTATTTCTTCCACCTTTAAGTTTAAAATTTTACATTGGAACATGACTTATTATTTCAAAGTACTGTCATGATCTCTATTAAATCTAAACTATTTGACTATATTAATGTTTCAGTTTCTGAATTTCAATGTGTTTTATCTAACAATATCATGATATGACTTTAAGGTATTAAATTGTATTGTCTAACTTAAAATCACAAATGTTCATAATCCATTATCTATTATCTAAGCATTTGTTTTAGCCAAGTGAGAGTACAGTTTTAATGCTATTTGTATATAAATAATTCTATGATGCCAAATATTGAACTCTTAAATTCTATTATTTATGATCATTTACCATGCAACTTGTCCTAACTTTTCAATTCTCAACATCCAACTATCAAAAATGAGGGTAACAACCTATATAAATACTTTTAGAATATTATATGTATTACACGGAAAGTACTTTATACATTATCTACTTAAAGTAAAGATTCAATAAGATGCATAACTATTTTTCATTTCTTTTATTCAAGTAGTAATTTTTTATTAAATACAAAGATATTATATACAAAGTTAAAAAAGTTGTTGATAGTTGAGTTTTGAACATACAATGTTCCACCATTCATCCCTTCACTGGTGTTATTTCCCACTACCAATTTACTCAGCATTACTAATTTTAATAGTAATATTTTCAACACCTTTATCTCTAAGAAGGAAATATAGGACATATTAGGATTATATTCCTCCACCTTCAACTCTAACTTAGGTTTATGATCAGCACTGTATATTACAATAAATAGCAATATTATATAGTAAACATAACCTACTGAAGATCAACCTTCCAACTACATCTTAATGGTGAAATTGTTTGTTAGAAATAACATGAGAATTAGTAAGTTAATGTTTGGTTATTTTGGTTATTTGTATACTAAAATAATTTCAGCACAGTTTTATCCTTTGATAATATATTGCGGTTCTCTTTAGTATCTTTAATAGAAGTCATTTTAATTTTTAATATGCTTAGTACATACTAGAAATATTTATTAATGCATACTGTACACAATTAAATATTAATACTTATATTTTAATATAAAATATTATTTTGTAAATTATTTACAATATATGTATATATTGAAAATATATGCATATAATTAAATTTAAAAATACCCAATTTGGATTTGGGGCCACATCCAACATTGCTCAAGGTTACTCCTGGCTCTGTACTTGGAGGACCATCAGGGATACTGAAGAGCGAACCCAAGTTGGCCATGTACAAATGCCCTACCTGCTGTGCTATGGCGCCAGCCCTGTAAATGGCTGCCTTTAAATGGTACTAAAACTGTTTCTCAATACTTGCCAACTTTGAAAAATAAATATAAGTATGTGCATATGTAAATATATAAATTTTATATTCATTTTCTCCTTAAATTTTAGGCTTAATTTAAGTTAATTTTATAATTTGGGAATTTAACAATTATTAGACATTATAGAGAAAAACTCAGAATAAAATTAAGTGTAAAATAAAGTGATAAACACTTAGGATTGAGGTAATGAACAAGAAAATAAACTTTAATCATGGGCTGTAAAGAACTATTGTATTTTATTTGCTTTGCTTTGTTTTTCTTCACCCTCAAGGTCAAAATCATTTTCTATAGAAGAGAAAAAATTTTAAGTGAGAAATGTTACATAATCCACTAAGAAAGAAATATGCTCTTACCATCAGGTCTGTAGTTATTAAGTGGTTATTGAATGCTCTGGTGTACATGGTTAAGTGGATGCTTCATATCTATGTGGTCCCTTCATTCTCTTAGCTCACTTATTAAATTAGCCTGTGAAAGAGTCTTGGACAATACAAGTCAATGCATAAATGAGCTTCTGAAAACTGTGTGAATATGCATAATTTCAAATGAACTAATTACTTGAAAATTAGTTGGAAACCCAATTACAATCATATTTGTAATCAAGTTGTTTAAATAAAGATATTTAAAAAAATGAATAAGATGATGACCCCCCTTAAAAAAAAGGTTGAAAATAGCTTAACCAAACAGTAAAGTGGATTTTTAAATAATTTCTCAATCTAAAAAGACCCATGAGAATTAATTGCTTTATTATATAAGTAGTAAATTTATTTTTTAGTTTTTAGTTTTTTAGTTTTTGGGTCATACCCGGCAGCACTCAGGGGTTATTCCTGGCTCCACACTCAGAAATCGCTCCTGGCAGGCACGGGGGACCATATGGGATGCCGGGACCAATGACCTTCTGCATGAAAGGCAAATGCCTTACCTCCATGCTATCTCTCCGGCCCCATAAGTAGTAAATTTTAAGATGAAATTAATTTCCTCTTTAAGAACAAAAGAGAAAATATTGTCTTATTAGCTTTTTAATTAATAAAAGTGCATATTTAATCTTTTTAACTTGCTCTAAATAAACTTTTAATACTTTATTCAAATTCACATCTCATGCTGATGTAAAGATGAATTCTTTCCACACATCTCCAAATCTTTTCTAACCCATTTTAATTCAGTGTTATTTTCCCAATCAAATAAAGAATTAACTGTATGTTGTCACCCTAATTTTAAAAAATGAACCAATGATAATAATGAAATTGTAAACATGTATTAATAAAAATATACAGATTGTGATGGTTTTGATTTAATTTTAATTGAGATAATATGATTTTCAATAGCTTTTATTCTTTAGCCATACAATATTACTATATAACACATACCACCAAAGTGCCTTTATTCCTATACTAATGTCCCTAGATTTCTTATCTCTTTCTTAATTCTATTTGGCAAACTCAGTTTTTTTTTTGTTGAAAGTTTTATTTTCAATTGTCATTGTATGTTTCTTCATATTCCACATAGCACTGAGATCGTCTAGTATTTGTTCTTCTCCTTCTGACTTATTTTCTTAATATGGCATTATCTAATTTCATCCATGTTGTCACAAAATGAAAGATTTCATCTTTTTTATAGCTGGGCAGTATTTCATTGTGTATATATACACACAATTTATCCGCATATCTGTTGTTGGACATGTATGTTGGTTTCATATGTTGGCTATTATAAATAGTGCCACAATGAACATAGATATGTACATGTATATTTGAAAGTTTTATTTAATTGAGTCACTGAAAGGTACAAGTTTTAAAAAGTTGTTGATAGTTGGGTTTCAATCATACAATGTTTTCAACACCTCCCCTTTACCAGTGCTCATTTCCCTCCACCAATTTACCAGTTTATCTCCTACCTCTACCCCATAAGTTTTCTATCTCTTGGTATAGATATCAAAAAATGAAACCTCTGGGTAATATGGTAGTTATACTTTTAAATTTTTGAGAAATTTCCATACTGTTTTCCATAGAGGCCAAACCAGTTTACCTATTTAGTCCACTAATCATTTCCCACCAATTGTGAACAATAATTCTGTTTTTTATTGCATTTCCTTCAATACTTGTCTGAGTTTTTTAAATAGGCCATTCTCACTAGTATCAGGTGCTATATTATGTATTTATTAACATTTCCCTGATGATCTATGATGATACACCCTTTCATAAGCCTAGACTAGGAGCTTTTCCACAAAAAAAAAGATATTTTACTGCTAATAAAGAATATTTTATAATTTTGAAGTCATCTAAAACATTCTGAAATGCAGATTGTGGATTAGGATGATACTTCAGAAGACTAGAGTATAGACATCCAATGTGTAGGATCTCATATTTCATCCTGGCATTACATGGTCCCTGGAGCAATGTCAGGTGTAGCCCTAGAGGCCCCCAACATTGCTTGCCCAAGAATTGGGTCATCCTGTATCATAAGTCAAGTGTCACAGGAGGTGACTCCCAGTCTCCTGAACAGAAGCCCTCAATTAACAGACATAAAATTTTACTAAAATGTAGGAGTCCCTAAAAGTAAATAAAAATGTCAGTTCTTTTTCAATTCTATGCATTAAAGGAAAAATATGCATAGGAAGATAGTTGGGTTATGAAACAAATGCAAATTTTAGAGAATATACTTTTTTAGGTAATGTAGTTTACAAAACTCCTTTTATAGGGTTTTATGTATATAGCATGTAGAATGGTATTCTCCACCAGAGTGCACTTCCCTCTACCATTGACCCTTTCATTTTCCCTCCTGCCTACTCCCAACTAGCCCCGCCCCCCAACTCCCCATTGTGGTTAATTCAGTTCCTTAGGTCAGTTCTTATGTTACATTACCTTGAGGCATTTGTTCCCCTGCTGTTTCTCTATATCCTAATATGAAAGAAATAATCCTGAGATCAAGAAATTGTGGTGTGTATATATGCACAAAAGGATGCTATGTAGCTATAAGAAAGAAAAGCATGCAATTTACAGAAACATGGATAGAACTCCACAATAGTATGCTGAGTATAGTCAGAACAAAAATTATCCTTTCATATATAGGACTTATAAGATATACAACAAGGTAGCAAAAAAATGTCCAAAGGCAGGATACTCAGGGGAAGGAAGACATTTAGAGGTACAATTTTGTAGAAATAAAATAAAATTTATTTTATGTTGTTTTTGCCTTTATTTTTGGGGGGGAATGGGACTTAGGCCATATCTAGCTGCGATTAGTACTTACTCCTGGCTCTACATTCAGGAATTATGTCCTGCACTGCTTGGGGGACCTTATGCGATGCCATGGCTCAAATCTGGTTGGCTGTGTGCAAGGCAAAATTAACAATCCACTGCATTATCTTTCCAAGCTCCACTTTTAATCTTTCATCTTGGGAATCAAAATTATACTAGAAATTGAAACCTAAGTGGCTAATAATTGCATTTAATAATGAATACATTTTTACATGGAGCTTAATATTTGGCATCATTAGAAAATTGTGGTAAAAGCAAACTTTGTTCAAAATTCGAAAAAACTTTACAATTAGTATTTTTTAAGTTTTCCTGTGAATTAAATACTATCCCCAAAGGCTTTATTGCTGTCCATAATTTGCTATTACAAGTTTGCTAAATAGAAAGTATGTGATTGGGGCCGGGCGGTGGCGCTAAAGGTAAGGTGCCTGCCTTGCCTGTGCTAGCCTAGGACGGACCACGGTTCGATCCCCCGGCGTCCCATATGGTCCCCCAAGCCAGGAGCAACTTCTGAGCATAGCCAGGAGTAACCCCTGAGCGTCACCGGGTGTGGCCCAAAAACCAAAAAAAAAAAAAAAAAAAAAAAAAGAAAGTATGTGATTAAGTTGATAGATTACTATGAGCAAAAATTAAAGAAAGTTCAATTCTAAAACTACCCCCAAGTTAGCTTATTTCAGCTAATAAATATTCTTAATAATTTCAACTTTTGGTTTGTGTTTATGTACAGTGGTTTTGATTTTCATTTTAAGATTAAATTTCATTAAATTTTATAGATATTATTTCATCTATCAGGCTCATATTGATATTTTCCCCCCAAATTTAGGAAAATTATATTTGTGTATCTACTAATTCTTTTTTTTTGGGGGGGGCACACCCGGCGATGCTCAGGGGTTACTCCTGGCTGTCTGCTCAGAAATAGCTCCTGGCAGGCACGGGGGACCGTATGGGACACCGGGATTCGAACCAACCACCTTTGGTCCTGGATCGGCTGCTTGCAAGGCAAACACCGCTGTGCTATCTCTCCGGGCCCCGTATCTACTGATTCTTTAGTTTTACAAACAATATGGTTAAATAGAAATAGAATGCGGGCTTATGGTTCAGGAAAAATGGTCTAATATCTTGTCTTTCTCACTTTATGGTTTTGACATTATTTAGCCTGGCTCAGCCTGTGTTTGGTCATTTAAAAAATCAGATCAGTATCTCTTATTTTAACTCCCTTCCCATACTTATCCCTGTGAGGCTTTTCTACCTCATTGGATATTATTTTACTTAGTGCTTATGACTGATGGCCATTAGTAATTTTATAACACAGTAATCTAATTTCATACTTGCATTATCAAGTCTGGTAGAGAAGTTATCTGATAAGATCCTCATTTCCTCTTTTCATTTTCTTTTTATCAACTCCTCCTTTGCTTTAACCTAGAAATCAGCTCATAAAACTCATAATCAATTCTTTCTTGATTGGCTCTTTATTAGTTTCCAAAATTAAAGTGTACTTTTTATGCCAATCTCATGCACAGAAACTTAACGAAAGCAGTAGTTCCTCTGAAGGCAGCACAGTAGACATTGGTGCACCTGAAGAAGAGCAGCCTGTGGTGGAACCTGAGGAAACTCTTGAACCTGAAGCCTGTTTCACTGAAGGTAAAGAAAATGATGCTCATGATATTTATCTGTTTGTTCAGTGTAGGTATTTATTAACTATTGATCACCCAAAATGGACTACATAATAGAAAAGAATTTTGTGGTCTATTTCAATTACTTCTAGAGGCTAACATCCACCATCTTAAATTGTAAGTTTTCAGCCCTATATGAGATTGCATAAATCTTTTACTTTTGTTTTAAAATTAGAATACATTTTGTTTGATTTATGATTTATTAACAGTAAATGTTTGATTTGAATGCTAATTGCATTCAATTGCATAAAGTTTTCTTGAGCAAAAAGGAAACACAAATGGAAAAACTTTAAGACTCTCTGTAAAGGTACTCAAATTTTATTGTGTGTCTGGTTTTCATATTCAACTATGTAGAAAATTTAATAAAAATGAAATAAAATATGTTTATGGGATCAAAACTAATGACTAATTGGAATATTTTAAAATGGCAATTTTAAAATAAATAAGTTGGTATCATAAGTATTATTATCAAGATTCTCAGACATAGAATTTAAGTTAAAATTTACATTTGGATGGAGCCAGAGAGATAATACAGGGATTAATGTTCCTGTCAGGCATGTGGGTAACCTGAGTTATAATTCTTTAAATACCACCAAGAGTGATGCCTGAACACAGAGCCAGAGTAACTGTGCTGGTTATCTTTTGGAGATAGCTCCAAAAGGCTGAGTGCCAGTTTGCATACAGGAGGTCCAAGTTCAATCCTTGATACTATATGTTTCCTTAAACATGCTTGGAGTGACCAAGACAGAACTGAAAGTAGCCCCTGAGCACTGTCATAAACAAACAAAATAAATTTAGCAATAACTTTTGACAAATTAAATGAATCAAAAATACTTAATTTTGGTGGGTTCCAAGCAGTGGCACAGTGGTAGGGCATTTGTCTTGCACGTATCTGACCTAGGATGGACACGGTTTGATCGCTGGCTTCCCATATGGCCCCCCAAGTCAGGAGTAACCCTTGGACATCACCAGGTGTGGCCCAAAAACAAACAAAACAAAAGAAAACAAAAATAAGCCTAAATTTTGGGTAAGATGAATATATTCCAGTGCTTAATTGATAATATAAGAACTAAATAGTCTACATCCAGTGCCTAATCAGCCTCTATGAAGCCTGATACACTATGAGCAATCAGTTTAAGTATTTGTATTCCCCATGACTACTAGTCCCATGGCCCTAGGGATTTGAATATTAAACATGAATGTGTTTGCATTTTCTGTAGTTAGTGATTCCTTCCAGGAACTTGATCATTTCCCTCTATTTACCATGCAAATTATGTACATCAATCAACATCTTCCCAAGATCTAATTGGCTTTATTAAATTATTTATAAATCAGGCAGCACCCCTTCTAGCAAGTTAATCTCCAGAAGGAGATTGTTGAGGCTGTAGAGAGATCTTAGTTGTTAAAGGTGATATCCACAATCTTTGAGGCTCTGAGACTTAAACTATAATTATTGGTTTGAGCCCAAGTCCAGAGAGAACCAAAGCATTAGTCCTGTGCTGCTAGAGGGAAATTTCTGAGTGTACCCCACAAAGAGAACTCTCTTAAAAGCTATAATAAATATTATCACTTGCTTTTTCTGATTTCTAATCACATGCTACCCTATAAGATTCCCCTTTTTCATTTTAAACTAATATGTAAATCCTTACTATTGTCCTACTTGACTTCCTCCCTTCTTTCCTTTTCTTTCTTTTTTTTTTCCTTTTTCTATCAGTATATTTGATGTTTTTGAGGCACAATAAATATTGATTTTATTTTTTTTTGTTTGAGTGAAAGCAGTAAAAGGAAGACAATACAAAAATTAAAGCAGCAGCCATTCCCATCTTATTTTAGAGAACTAAATTATTTTATTTTAATCTTCCAAGTTTTCGTCTAGGAGCACACTAGAATACCTAACCAAAAAAATTCAGGAGTGTTGAGAAAGATCTATATTATTGATCTCTATTCTCTTTGAAGAATTTTCTGATTATTACTAATTTCAATTAGTCGATTTTCTACAATGGAATCAACAAAATACTTCTGGATACTATAGTACAAGACAAAACTACACTTGTTTGTATTTAACTAAATCTTTCTTGGATATTAATACTTAAAACACACACACAAATGTTTATATTATCCAGGATGTCATTTAAAGAGCCTGAAGAGTGTTCTCAACTTTATTAGCTAAAGAATGTCTTCTTGTTACACCCGGTTTAGAGTTATCTTAGTAAATTAGAAAGGCTATGCTAATAATACTAATCATTTCAAGGCCAACGGTTGTTTAGAAACTGAAAGCTATTTATAAAAACTTATTTGACATTATTATATTTGCAGGCTGTGTACGAAGATTCAAATGTTGTCAAGTCAGTGTGGAAGAAGGAAGAGGAAAACAGTGGTGGAACTTAAGAAGGACTTGTTTCCGCATAGTAGAACATAATTGGTTTGAGACCTTCATTGTGTTTATGATTCTACTTAGTAGTGGTGCTCTGGTGAGTGAATATTAAGAAAAGTGATACAATATTAATTTTGGAAATATCTATTATTGATGATTTATTCATTTTTTTCTACATTGACATATTTTATTAAATCGTGAGATACAGAGTTAAAGTTCAACAATCTCCCTTTACCTGTGTTTATTTTCTGCTACCAATTTCCCTAGTTACCCTCCAGTCATTCCGCCATTACCTCCACCACCTCTCAGCCTGCGTATATGTCTTTATGATAGACTATCTCCTTCCCTTCCCCTCTCTGTTTCTCTTCCTCTCTCTCCAAACAATATTGATTACTGTTATTGAAGGGGTTTCATATGTATCACTTTACTTCCTTTTAATTTTCAGTTCTTGTCCAGAGTGACCATTTTCAACTATTTTTGACCTGGATATCCCTTCTCTGTTATTGTTTTTTGAGTATTATTCCTATACTCTGAGTGTTTTATTTATTCTTTTTTTTAAATTTTTTTATTTTTAATTATGAGAACAAAGATGCAAAGAAAGAGGACAAGGTAAAGTTACAGTGGAAGGACAATCACCCATAACATAATTCTCAGAAGTCCCCTTGCTGATATCTTAACTTTGAACTTTCAGCCAAAGAACATTAAGATAAATAAAACAGAATCCATGAACAATTACTTTGTCCCTCAAGTCCCAAGATTGTAACACATTATAATATTTCTTAACAGCACACAAAGCAATCTAACGCCATAAAACTTACATAACTCCTTAAACATTAGAGGCATAGTATTTTTTACATTTCCATGTACATGCATATTAGCTTAAGTTAACCTCAAATTTTAAGTGGGTTTTTTTGTAAGGATTAGAGTCAAAGGAGCACAGTAAAAACGGTGTTAGAGTTGCAATTGTTGTTTGCATAGGCCCACCAAAATATGAGAGGCATGGAAAGGAATAACCTTGGCCTAAATACCAAGAGATCCTACTCCTGAAATTTCCTGGCATAAGACCAACTCTAGGCTCCAGGCAAGTTATCGTCCAATCCAAGACATTGTCCGTAGTGCCAACACACTTTTCACACAGTCTCTGTTGTTGGTATCATGTTTCTGTATTAAAGATCCTGGAATCTGCATATCCTACATTGAAGTCAGGATGTGGAGCATCCTCTCGTTTCACCTAACCATTAAATGGCAATGCAGGAAGCCCTGTCCTGTAAGCAGGTCAGTGTTAAGGGAAGTCTCTTTTGAGCAGGTCGATGTCTGAGCAGTGGTAGGATCTTCCATGGTAGAGGATTGCTTCCAGGTGATGTTATAGACAAACCTGGATGTTTCGTGGATGGCTTCCCTGGTTCAGGGGTGAATGGAAAATGCCCTTTCTTCTGAGGCCTGTGCCAGGTCATTATGTCAATGTTCAGGGTGTAAGGTCCCTTTGCACTATAAGATTTGTGTATTCCAATCTCTATTAGATAGGATCTTATTTGTATGTATAGTATTTTCTCATTTTAATGTGCCTATGCAAAAAAGGAGCAATGCCACGTGGCGTTATTGGTGCATATGGGGGACATAAGAACAAGTCCAATAATCCCCATGATATGGTTCAATCATAAGCATTAAAATGGGGGACTCTTTCAGCTCTAGGGAGGGAAGGGCACAGGGTGTAGGGCGGGCAGATCCTGGCTTCCGGCTCTCTCTCGATCCTCTCTTGAGCTGGAGGCTAGCCCTAGCCGACATGGGGTTGGGGGAGACCCCATGAGGAAGGCCTTCTTCCTAACTTGGGTACGCTGGGAGCCTTGATAGGCTTGTATTAAGAGTATTTCTTATCTTTATGTTATGTTTTGCATATCCAGAATGTCCATTTTGTATTCTGCCCTTTTCCACACTCCTTCAAAGCTCATTTTTACTCCTTAACTCTCTCACCCAAACATCACTAACCCATATTACTCTTTTTTTTTTTTTTTTTTTTTTGGTTTTTAGCTCACACCCAGCAGTGCTCAGGAGTTACTCCTGGCTTCATGCTCAGAAATTGCTCCTGGCAAGCATGGGGGACCATATGGGATACCGGGATTTGAACCAATGACCTTCTGCATGAAAGGCAAACGCCTTACCTCCATGCTATCTCTCCGGCCCCCACATTACTCTTTTTAACTTCAGTATTGCACAATCCTAATCACAGACCAAAGCCGTGCATTGTGTGTAACAACCCTGAACTGTTTCAAAAGACATAAAATGGACACGTATGTCTTTAGAATATTTTGTTTTTCCCTGACAACTATAAGTCTTACTAAATATTCTCTTATACAGTGACGATCCTAACCACTTTTTATCTTCTCTTTATTTATACTGAAGATGAGTGATCATTCCCTTTGTGTCTGAATCATTTCACTCAGCATGATATTCTCCATGTCTGTCCATGCATTTGCATATTTTAGGACTTAATTTTTTTCCTAACAGCTGCATTGTATTCCATTATATAGATGATTTTTTTTGTATTCACTCTTTTGTTCTGGGGCACTGAGAGGTTTCCAGATTCTGGCTATTATGAATAGTGCTGCAATGAACATAGGATTGCAGATGCCTTTTCTGCATTGAGCTTTTGAGCCCTTAAGATATATTCCTAATGATGGTATTACTGGGTCAAACAGAAGCTCAATTTTTATTATTTTTATTATATTCCAAATTGTTTTCCAAAAAAAGCATTGATGAATGTCTCATCAATGGTAGTACTGGTTGCTCCTGTTCTTGATGTGTGCCAGTTTCTGTGGTATGAGATGATATCTCAGTGTTGTTTTGATTTGCATTTTCAGAATGATTAATGATGTAGAGCATTTTTCCATGTGCCTTTGGCCATCTGTATTTATTTCTTGAGATTTCTGTTCATTTCCTCTCCTTATTTTTGATGGGGTTCGATTTTTTACTTCTTGTTAAGCCTACCAGTGCCTTACATATCTTAGACATTAATCTAATAGATGGGTGAATAATTTCTCCCATTTTGTGAGCAGTCTTTGTATCCTGGTCATGAATTCCCTTGGGGTGTGTCACAGACTGATTGGCCCTGAAACTACAAAATCTTTGGGGTTCCCTTGAAAAGTGTGTGCATGGATGGCTGTGGGAGACAAAGGTTAAGGACTCAAGTTTGTATTCAAGGTGTGTTCCATTTATTAAAAGCACAAAGTGGAATATATTTTCTCAATTTCTTGACAAGTCATAATTTTTAAACAAATTTATTTAGACAAAAGTAATTTAACCAAAAAAAAGCACAGGGTTAAATTGTTCAAAACATATTTTGACACAGTACAGTTTCACTTTGAAGCCGCTTTTTGCTATCTGAGAGCCCTAGCCAGCAAGGTCAGTTAGTATTGTTTTTGGTTTTATGCATATTATGACTGCTAAGAGCAAAGTTAGATTAGAGGATGAGTATAATTTATATAAAACTAAATAAAAATAAGTTTATAAGACTAAATAAAAATACTTGAATCTAAGCAAATGTTCCTCATAGAGTATGTTTATATATATGAGTAATCTTTAAAATGTCAGCTAAAATTATGTCTCAATTAATATTTATACTACATCCTTTTATTTCCCAAATGCCTCATGGACAGGCAAACAAGTTTTTTCAGGACCCTAATGTCTGTGAGTACAGGTTATTTCTTTTCAAGCATCTTTTCTTACAGGTGCTACTTTTACAAACATCCTCTCTGTGAGTACAGACTACTTTGAAAAAGTTCCTGTAATAGAAGAAAGCTTTTTAAATAACCTCCCTTAGGCAATTAGGGCCTTTTTAAACTTGATTTCTTTGTAGGTCTCAGGATTTTTTGACATGGGGGGGATGTAGCAGGGGTGCACAAGCTTCCTAGTTTAATGTAGTCCTATTTGTTTATCTTTTCTTCTACCTGTATGGTCTATGATGTTTCATCCTTCAAGATGCCTTTAGCTTTAATGTCATACGAAGTTCTTCCTATGTTTTTCTATAGTTTCAGGTTTAATATCAAAATCTTTATTTCATTTGGATTTGTCCCTTATGCATGGGTGTGTTAAAAAGGTTTGACTTCATTTTCTTGTACTACCTGATTGGGGGTGGGGAGTTGGGCCACACACGATGGTGCTCAGGGGTTACTCATGGTTCCTGTGCTCAAAAATTACTTCTGAAAGACTCATGGACCATATGGAATGCCAGGAACTAAACCCAGGTCAGTCACGTACAAGGCAAATGCTCTATTCACTGTGATATCACTCTGGCCCCTATATCCATCCAGTTTTAGCAACACTTGTTGAAGAGGCTTTCTTTGTTCCACCTCACATTTTTTGCACATTTTTCAAATATTTATTATATATGTGGGAATATATCTCAGGATATTCAAATCTATTACACTAATTTGAGAGTCATTATTCAAAAACCATCTTTACTTATTCTTTAATGTTTAATACTTTACTCATCAGTTTACTAAATTTTCTTATTATTCAGTAACTGACAGTTATTATAGCCACATAATATAATTTTAATTACTATGGCTTTTTACTACAGTTTGAATTTAGGGAAAATGATAACCCTTATTTTATTTATAGGAACCACATTGAATCTGTATAATGCTTTACGGAGTATTACTATTTTAATTATGTTAAACCTCCCAATCAATGTGCAGGAGATGTGCTTTCATTTCCTTGTGTCCTTTTTTATGTATCAAATAATTTTAATAGTCAGTTTTTTTTTATTTTTCAAACTGTATACTTAATGTGTACATGTTCTTTACTTATTTTTAATGTTTAATACTTTTACTTATTTAATGTTTAATACTTTACTCATCAGTTTACTAAATTTTCTTATTATTCAGTAACTGACAGTTATTATAGCAACATACTATAACCTAACTGAATAATAGTATTCAGAGCATAGCAAGAAAATAAGGGTCCAGAGAGGTAGCACAACAGTAGGGTGTTTGTCTTGCATGCAGTCAACATAGAAAGATTCCTGGCGTCCCATATGGTCATCCGAGCCTGCCAGGAGCGATTTCTGAGTTCAGAGCCAGAAGTAACCCCTGAGCGCCGTCGGGTTTGAACCAAAAAGAAAACAAAAACAAGAAAATAAAGCACAGCAATAATAATGTAACTAATTAATACAATTAGTGTTCTGGAAATTAATAAATTGAAAAGTCATTTCCACATCTAATTTCTGATGATTTTTTGTTATCTTTTTATAAAGAACTGATCATTCCTTAGGGGTCATTTTCTTTATCTTTTAAATTCTGTCTATATTTTGTGGCCATTATTCTCTCCATTACTCTGACCAAGATTGGGCAGCATGCCTAAGAGATTCACTGAAGATTTAATTTCTCTTTATATGAAAGTGTTCATTTTATCAGGATCAATTTCTGCTAATAATTTGCAAATTTATAAGGAAGAACAGAAAGAAAGCAGCTTATACTGACACAAATCAAATAATTAAGCCATAGAATAGATGATAAATGTTAGATGATAAATGTTAGATGATAAATGTTTTGATATAAGTAAATAAAATGCTTTAATATTATTACAGAAAACTTTCTTTTTTTGGTTTTTGGGTCATACCCAATGCTGGTGATGCTCAGGGGTTACTCCTGGCTATGCACTCAAAAATTACTCCTGGCTTGGGGGAATATATGGGACGCCAGGGGATCAAATCATGGTACATCCTAAGCTAGCACATTCAAGGCAGACTCCTTATGGCTTGTGCCACCACTTTGACCCTTATTACAGAAAACTATTATTTTATTATTGAAGCAATATATTTTACTATCCACTTAATATTTATTATTTTAATACCATATTTCAGTAACCACCAAAGTGTTCAAATAAAACCTCTCCTCGTTTTTATGCTTGTGATGCATCCAGTTCCTGCCCATTTCCCATCCCTGTTTGGTAACTCAGTACTATTATTACAATTCAATTATTACAAATTACAATTTAATTGAGCATTCCATTTCTTTTCTTTATTCCTTTTTATACATATGAATAAGAGCATCTGTAGTTCTCCTTCCTTTGACTTGTATCACTAAAAATTCCAGTTAGTTTAATTAAGTTGTAGCAAAAGTTAAGAATTCATTAATTCTTATAGATGAGTCATATTTACTTTGCATGTATATGTATACATTATAATTTCACTGTCCATCCTCTATTGTTTGACATGGCTTGTTTCCAGATACCAGTTATTGTAAATAGTACTGCAATGATGTAAGCATATATCTTAATATATTAGTAGTTTTTGTATTCTTGATATAATGTGAAATTGCTGTTTATAATGCATAAGTGAAATATAAGTGAAATTGCTATTTATAATGTAGCTCTATTTTTAATCTCTCTATATACATTTTTTTGGTTTGGAGGCCACACCTGGTGGCGCTCAGGGGTTACTCCTGGCTCGGAAATCGCTCCTGACAGGCACTGGGGACCATATGGGATGCTGGGATTCGAACCACTATTGGTCCTGGTCGGCAGTTTGCAAGGCAAACGCCCTACTGCTGTGCTATCTCTCCAGCCTCAACCTCTATATTTAACTTTAAACTTAACCTTACCATTTGACCAGAAGTTTATATTTATCTCTGTGTTTTTCTAATGACTTTATCTACATATCTCTTTAGAAATTAATATTCTTTAACCACATAAAAGAGCATATACACATAGAAATGTAAAATAGCAATAGATGTTCATATTAGAAACATACATATTATGATCTTAATGAGAAGCAATTAATTTTATCAACATTGCCATATCATCTCTCTGCTTAGAAGTACAAGCAACAAAAATAAAGAGAGTATGATGGACAGATACAGGGAGTAAGATTTCCTTGCATGTGGCCAACCCAGGTTTGATCCCCAGAATCCTGGTTCCCAGAGACCACCAAGATTGAATTTTTATCTCAGAGCCATGAGTAAGCCATGAGGTCAGTAAAATATGACCCAAAACAACAACTAAAAAAGGTTTTTAATTTAACATAGGTGCTAATGAACTCAAATTGTAAAAAATTGAGCACTGTGATGAATAGTCTTATCTTATGAACTTATTTTTTTATTTCTTCAACTTTTGGGGGGAGTCAACATAAAGGAATAAAAGGAGTAGTACAAAAGGAATAAATAACAGGGTTAATATGATAGTATCAGAATATGACATCAAGTACCATAGCTTAAATGAATCATAAATTTATTAGAATATGCTTTCACTTTTTTCCCGATTATATCAGTTGAGAGTATGACTCATTCCCTGGTTAATTCAAATAATCTCTGTGAGGAAATCTCCAGCAAGAGTTACTGTTCTGTCTTACTTTTCCAACATATGAATGTAATATGTGTATGAAGTATATATATATGAGAGATATATGAAGTAGACATATGAACATATCCATGTAATAAGTACTTATACAGAAAAATACATTAAACATCTTCAAAAGTGTCACAGTATAGTGTTTTGGAAAGATAAATATGTATTCTCTTTATAGGCATTTGAAGATATATATATTGATCAGCGAAAGACAATTAAAACAATGTTGGAATATGCTGACAAAGTTTTTACTTACATTTTCATTCTGGAAATGCTTCTAAAATGGGTAGCATATGGCTATCAAACATATTTCACCAACGCTTGGTGTTGGCTGGACTTCTTAATTGTTGATGTAAGTATTCTTTTATCTTTGTTTTATTTCAAGATAATTTATATTATTAATATTCTTAAGTATAAAATAATGAATCTTTGACCACTGTGGTATACCCAGTACATGCTATTTAATAGACACTACTAGATTTGCTAAATGATGGTGTTATTCATAATAGGCAAAAACTGTTTTAGCATTGAATTTATGGGATTTATATTAGTAAAAAAGTTGAAAAAAATCAATAGTTTTTACAGAAAGTTATATTAAGAAAGGTGCATTGCTTTAATTTACAAAAATTGGTTAAAACTGGGGACAGAGTGATAGCAGAGAGGCAGTACACTTGCTTTGTACATGGCCAAACCAGGTTCAATCCCAGGCATTCCAGGTAGTCCCCCAAGTCTGCCAAAAGTATTTTCTGAGAGCAGAAAGATTTGTTAGGATTAAACCATCATTTATCATAGTATCTATTCATTTGGCATAATTTCCACTTTAAGAATGTCTAAAATATCAAAGACATTGTATACTTTAATTTTTTGTTGTTGTTGTTGTTGTTTTTGCTGTTTATATGCTACTTTATTGAACACATTTTAGGTTTTTTTGTTTTTGTTTTATTTTAATTATGACAACAAAGATGCAAAGAAAGAGGACAGGGTAAAGTTACAGTGGAAGCACAATCACCCATAAACAGAATTCTCGGTAGTCCCATCGATGATATCCCAGCCTTGAACTTTCAGCCAAAGAACATTAAGAAAAACAAAACTGAACCCATGTACAATATAATTACTTTGTTCCTCAAATCCCCAGTTGTAGTACATACTATTTCTTAGCAGCACACAATATAATCTAAAGACATTAGACTTATGTAACTCCTTAAACATTGAGGGCAAAGTACATTTCTCTAGTTCCATGCACATGCTTACTAGTTTAAGTTAACCTCAAAAGTTTTAGTGGCTTGTTTTTCTTAAGGATTGGAGTCAAGGGAACATAGTAAAAAATGGTGTTAGAGTGGCATTTGTTTGCACAGGCCCACCAAAACATAAGGGACATGGAAAGAAAAATTATGGTCTAAATACAAGGAAACCCTACCCCTGAAGTTTCCTGGCACAGGACTGACTCTAGGCTCCAGGCAAACTAGTTTGTCCAATCCAAGTCATCGTCTGTCGTGGCAATACACCTCCATTCCTCACATAGTCTGTTGTTGGTATCATACTTCTGTATTAAAGATCCTGGAGTCTGCATATCCCATATTGCAGTCAGGATGGTGCAGAGCATCCTCTCGTTTCACCTCACACTTAAGGGGCACTAGAGAGAACCATGTCCTGTAGAGCAGGTCATTGTTGTTATCACGTCTTCTCAGTGTAAACGGAAGTCTCTTTTTAGGAAGTCGATGTCAGACCCTTGGTAGTGTCTTTCCTGGTAGAGGACTGCTTCCAGCTGTTGCTATAAAAGACCTTGGATGTTTCATAGATAGCTTGCCTGGTTCCGGCGTGAATGGAGGATGCCCATTCTTCTGAGGCCTGTGCCAGGTCATTATATCAATGTTCAGGGTGTAAGGTACATTGCACTGAGATTTATTAGATAAGAACTTATCTGTAGGTATAGTGTTTTCCCATTTTAATGTGTCTATGCAAACAAGAATCAATGCAATAAGGCGTTATCGGCCCATCTAGAGGCAATAGGAACAAGACCAGCAATTTCCATGACATAGTTCAATCATAGGCATTAAACTGAGAGACAGTTCCACCAACAATCCTTCCTGAACAGCTTACAAAGAAAAGACAAGATGAAAAGTGGATAGAAACATCATGGTAGAAGAATATATAGAGAGTTACAGCTGTTAAAGAAAATACACATAAAATATTCAAACGATATATGTGTTCAATATGTGTTCAATTTATGTCCTTCTAAATAGTTCTGGGATTGTTAGATCCACTGTATGTCTTTGGTTTGAGATTAGAACTGTGTGTTACTGAAGTTAAGAAGGATAAATCTGGGGTACTGATGGTTGGGAGGTTTGCAACATGTAGACTGGTATGAAATTGTCGGTGACAGCCTGAGTATAACTGAGCAGCTATCTGCCACCCCCCAGATCAAAGTCCACCCCCTAAGCCAATCTCCGGAGCCGACCTGGGAGTGGGGAAAACCCAGGGTGCCCCATCAGGTCCTCCCAGGAACCCACCTGGAGATCCGGAGGAAAGGGGGAGAGGGGGGTCGGGTGACCCAGGTCCGGGCCCCCCTACCCTAGGCCAGGCCAAGAGGCCCCTGGCACATACGGAGGTCTGCCAGGAGCCAGCCCGTGCCAGCTGAAAATCCTGCTCCAGGAAGGGCATATACTTTAATTTTTTGCACAAAAATAATAACCTAGTAGGAATAGACAGATTTCTTGTGAAAAGTAATTTTGAAGTGAGTTACGTGAAGAGATTAATAATGTTACTGTGAAATGAATAAATTTAAAGGAATTACAAGATAGTAATTGCTTCATCACACTATAAGGTAAATGTTTCAGATATTGATGCTGAAGTATTAGAAATGTTAATTTAACTCCTCAAAACTTCACACAGGATTTTTTTAAATCCAATTTGATTTTCCATTCTTTTTAAAATTAGTTGTGCTTTTACCTATTATTCTTATGTGTTTGAAAATTTTTAGTGAAAAAAAATAATTTTATTCATCACAAGTTAATTTTGATTAGTATTTCTGAAATAGATTAGAAAATAATAGCATTTTTTAAATTTTGGAGTAGTGATTAGTGTTCTGGTTTTAAATTTTGAAGTAGTGATTAGTGTTCTGATTTTATTTCAATACTTACAAAAAATAAAAAAATAAATATGATATACCTGAAATATTAAAAAAAAGTATTTAAATATAAAGAAGCTTGATACATTCAAAAATATAACATTTTTTAAAATCTTGACCAGTGTATATTCAAAAATATAATTTTTCTAAAATTAAATATAAAATGCTCCAGAGAAGTTACTTTAATTTTTATTTTGGAGCGACTATGCCCAAAGGTTATTCCTAACTCTGCTCAATAGTCATTCTTGGGGGCCGGCAAGGTGGCGCTAGAGGTAAGGTGTCTGCCTTGCAAGCGCTAGCCAAGGAAAGACCGCGGTTCAATCCTGGCGTCCCATATGGTCCCCCCAAGCCAGGGGCAATTTCTGAGTGCTTAGCATCAAACGGGTGTGGCCTGAAAAACCAAAAAGAAAAATAAGTCATTCTTGGCAGTGCAAGGAACCACATGCAGTTCCAGGAATCCACATAGGGACTCATTCCATGTAAGATAAGTGCCTTAACCCTATATTATCTGTCTAACCCCAATGTAATCACTTTTAAACAAAAGGAATTGTAGCTCTGTTTCTCTGCTTGGATATTGAGTTTCAGCAGATTTTTTTTATTCAGAAAATTAGATACCAATTTTTTACCATTACATACTTCACACAAATAAGATGATTATTTGTTATGTAATTTTGATGGTCCATTTTGGACCATGTTCAGTGGCCGAACATGAAATATGTATAAAAAAGTTTTTGCGGATTTTCACAGTGAAACTATTTGGATTGGGTGAGTGAGGTAGGGAGCAGTTAACTTTCTATGTCACATATAGCCATGTTTAGGGGCAATTTATGATTCTGTGCTTGGAATTACTCCTGAAGACCATGAAACATCTAGGACTAAATGCCAGACAATTGCATTAGAAGATGCACTTCTCATACTGGCCTCAAATTATACTTTAAACCCTTGAAAAATACAAGTTAGTAATTAAAATTCAAACAAAAAGCATCTTCAAAATTGATTTATCATGTTTATTTCTGAACACACTAATTATAATTATTTGGATATAGCAGCATTAGCAGCATATGACATTTTTCATTTGGAGGGGACCACATCCAGTGACACGCAAGGGTGACTTCTGGCTATGCGCTCAGAAATCACTCCTGACTTGGGGGACCATATGGGATGCCGGGGGATCAAGCCGCTGTCCACCACAAAAGATAAAAGCCCTAAGGCTGCGCCATCACTCCAGCCATTGACACTTTATTTTTAAGTCATAGCAGTTTTAGTACTTTCTTGCTAGTACTAAGCAAACCCTTCAATTAGAAAGAAAATTGCTAAAATATATTTGATGTTTCTTTACACCAGGTTGTCTTCTTTTACATTTTCTTTTTTTATTATTAAGGTTTTGTGGTTTTCAAAGTTATTTTTTAGAAAAATATTTTTCTTTTACATTATTTACTTAAAATTAATTGTTCTGTAGTAACAGTCAGAGTTGAAAATCACATGGATTTAAAGTTTTAATTCTATGAATTCTTCATAACATCTTAAATATTTTGCATTGAATAGAAATTTTTTTAACTTTCCTAGGTTAACAAATCTGTAATCATTAAGTTTTAAATAATCAACAGAAGTTATATAAGTTATTTATACTAGTAACTATAAGTTGAGCATTAACAACTCTTTTCAACTATTTGTTAT